>NC_142503.1:23966397-24119264 GCF_057876585.1 Rhinolophus sinicus
TAGTTAACAAGAAGCAAAGCTAGGGCTTCCACAAAGCTAGGATTATCTGACTCCATACTTATCATGTGCCCATAACTATTGTGCTATATTACTAATAGTTTTGCTGAGACACTGACCCCATCAGACCTCCTGGGGTAGGAAGAGTCTAAGCCCAGTAACCACTAGACATGAGCAGTTGCATTTGTTCAACCCTATTCTGGTCACCTCCCTCCATACCCGAGTTGTACAAAGCTATCATTTTCTAAATGTACCATGTCATGGAAAATGTTGGAAGCATTAATTTAGCCACTTAGGAAATCACTTTCTGATCAAAAGGCGAAAGTCATTGGGTGGATGGAAGTCCTGTGACAAGTAGCCCCCTCTTTCCTTTAAACAAGGACAATTGACTAAAAGGTCAGGAGCTGGTGGGGGAGGGGACGCAGGAGGGCTATCGTTGTGCAAACTTGATAGAGGAATTAGACTAAGTGCTCCTATGCGTTGAGTGGGAGTTGCTGAAATCAAGAGGGTCTTCACGGACAAGGTCAGAAGGCTGTATCAGTCCAGAACAGGGTTCTGTAAAGTCCAGCCAGACCTGTGGGCCAAATCCAGCCCATAGCCTATTTTTGTACAGTCCATGAGCTAAGAATGTCTCTTACATTTTTAAAGGGCTTTAAACAAAATAAAGAATATGTGACATTGTGGCCCTCAAAGCCTAACCTATATGCTATCTGGTCCTTCACAGAATAAGTTTGCCAACAAGCCCTGGTCTGGAATCCACTCTGTGATCACCACAAGCAAGCCATGGGTCAGTGAACATGAAGCCAGAATAAAAAACACTGTAAGATTTCAATGGCTTCACTTGCAATTCTATAGCCTTTATGTAACTCTTTATAATAGATTCACCTTAGTCTTTGGGAACCAAATTTCAGTATTTGGGGAGAAGGGAAAGAAAAGAAATAGGAAAATAGAATCTTGTTTCCCAATTTCACACCTTCCAGTTTGATAGGTCTCCGAGTATTTTGTGAGCTTTTTCCAAGCAGATTTTGTGAGAATGAACAGCTGTAAAGAGATTTTTCCAAAAGGGAACATATGGGATCTTAATCATAGGGAAGAGAGAAACCAATTATTTAATGCCTACTACTTTCACACCTGCTGAGTCAAAAATCCCATGTGCTTTGCCTGCACTTTACAGATAACACACTGGGTCTCAAAAGGGCTAAGTGACTTGTCCAAATCAAACAGCTGGTAAGTGCTATCTAAGTAAGAAACTTCCAAACCTGTAGAGAACTTTAATGAGTTTATTTGAACCAAACTGACGACAAATGCTGGGAAGCAAAATTTCAATGGATTAAGAAAATACTTGGAGAATGGCAATTTTGCAGCTTATTGTATACATTAGAATCAAAGGAAGAGACATAAGGAGGGTTACATGAAATCCAGTGGTGGTAGATTAAGGGGGTGGGAGAAAGGAAAACAGGAAATCTCTAGGATTGGATAAAAAGTAAAACAGAGAGACACATACTTCTTTTACATTGGTGGGTACAGGATCGTTAATAACTAACATTTACAGTACATAGAGATGGCATTCCAGAACAAGATAACGATGAGGAGTTCTGTGATCTCATGCTCTGGTGCAGTCCAGATAAAGGGATTACTCTAACATTCCAAGCGTATGTTATCCTTGATGCAAAAAGACAATAAACAGGCTCACTTAAGGTAAAGATTGACCTTTGTCAAGGAAGCTACGGGCCAAGGATATGACTACTGGCCATGACCTGCTTTTAGTCGGGAAGTTTTCTGTTCAGACCATCCTACGTGGTTAATTTCAGTCTCTGAGTTAGTAGGGCTCACCATGTGGGCCTCCCCAGTGCTTGTCGGGTTTAATGTATGGCCTCTACTTCGTATACAGTGGCAAACCTGGGAAGCAAATCTTCGGTTTTCTGATTCCAAGTCCAGTGTTCCTCTTTCTACACTTGGGATCCTGATAGCACATTTGAACATGTTCCAGATGGAGAATCCAAAATCCAGAGTCCCAGCTAGTCCCTGCTTCATCTGATTAATTAGCATATCAGACTAGAGGGATGCATGGTCCTTTCCAGCTCCATCCTTCTATGACTGCTCTGAGAAACACTGCAAATGAAATGGCAAAGAAACTCAGGTAGGCAACTTTATGCTCTCATCTTTGGGGTATGAGATCAGTAGGGGTTAGAGGAACTTGCCCAGAATAATTTAAGTGAGAAGTGCAGGACCTATGGAAATATGTGTATGAAAGGCTTTCAATGCTGACAGTATGGCAGGCTGACTTAACAAAGACTCCCTCCCACTCCAAACACATGTAAATACTGGATAAATATTTTAAAACTTTAAAACACATAGCCTGAAAGAAAGCCAAGTCAGTCCCAGCTGCCAAAAACAAAAAGGAAATTCAAAACCAGAGATGTAAGCTCAAGCTGACATTCTAGGGACCAGGAAAGAATCAGGCCTGGATATCAGGCCCCTCAATAAATTTGGCCTGAAGCCTGTTCGTGCTGAAACTGAGACCTCTGCTTAAAACTGAGACTCTCAAAAATCCTTCTGGGACTTGAAAGGAAACCTAAAAGAATTCTGTCTATCACCCAGAAAAGAAACAAGGAAGCAAGCTGTCTTTTCTGGGCTCTGGGTGGGAAAAAAAGTATGTATCCTGTGAAACGTCCCAAACCCAATCTGAGCGTGGGGTATGAATTTAAGCTATCTACGTGTTATAAGAATCTCAAGCAAGAAATTAACATAATCACTAGTCCATTACCAGTGGAAACCCTGGGAACCTGCAGAAGTATAGACAAGACTGCTCAGTAGGGAACAATTCACAATCCAGAGTACATGGGACTTTTACCAGAAGAAAAAGTAAAAGCTTGCAGTAAAAAAATTATTAACTACAAGATGAAAAAGTATCAGTGAGAAGCTTCAGTTGATACAACACATGAAAGAATAATCAACCCCAAAACTAGAAATAATAGAAAATCTGAAAGAAAAGGCAAAATAAGTATGTTTATATTAAGGGGGTAAAAGAGAGGATAGTGAAAATAAAAAAGATAGAATTCTTAAAAATTTAAGTGAGCAATTTGAAGAACATCTAGAACTGAAAACTACGATCATTAAAATTTTTAATTCAAATTAAATAGCAGATACACTTAACAAGAACTAGTAGAATGGTAGATTGATTTGAGAAAATCATCCAGAATAGAACACAGAAAATATCTAAGAGCATTTAAGAGACATGAGGGGTTCACTGATACATTCAGAATTTTAAATTTAAATCAAATATAAGTTCTAGAAGAGAATGCAGACAAGGGGGTTAGAAAAAACTTGAAAAAATAATGGCTGAGAATTTTTCAGAATTTAAGGCCACTGAGTCCCAAATAGCAAGAAAACAAAAACAAAAGAGACACTTATCTACATACACTAGAGTCAAATTTTACCAAAAAAAAAAAAAAAAAAAAAAAGGGAAACCCTTAAAAGCTCTTGAGTAGAGAGATAACCTAAAAAGAAATGACAATTAGGCTGACCACAGAATTATAATTAGCAGCAACAGAAGAGTTTCTCTTATACCCAACTAAACTATTGTTACAGAATAAAAGTGTAAAAAAGGTATTTCAAAAATAAAACTACAAAAATTTACCACTGACATCCATTGTTGAAAAACTACTACTTTGATGTGTTTCAGAAAGAAGCCCAAATGGCACCCCAAAAGAAGTATGAAGCAAGAAGAAATGGTGAGCAATCAATAGCATTGACTTAAAATAACAACAACAATAATAAGAGCTAATTTGGAAGAGCCAAAAGTAAGTTAAATTAAAATACTAAAGAAGATTAACAAGGAAAATGGGCAGAGGTATATTAAATCCTTTTATTGTGGGGGTAGAAAAAACAATATATATGAATAACTAGTGAAGTATGCATGATAAAATTTTTGCTACTAAGTAATTAGCCAGTAAAATATTTGAAATACAAGGAAATTTCAAGCCAAAAGAGGGAAGTGGAGGAATAATGTAATGGAAGAAAATAAACCACCAATATAATAAAAGGAAGAAAGAAAGAAAAAGAAAAGAAGCAGCGGCACACGGGCAAGGAGTTTTGGGAGATCTCAACTCATCCCTGTCCCTGTTGAGGTTGGGCGCCACCTGGTGGTAAACGACTTGAGTGCTGACATTTCTAGGTGGAATGACTGAGACTGGGGGCCCCACCACTTGCCTCCATTGCCTGCCATTCCACTTTTACCCAGACCTCTCTCACAGAAGATGGGAACTTTAATCCACCTCCTAACTAATAACTGGGGCTGGGCAAACAATAGGAGTCCATCACCAAATGCGTTAAACCAAAATTCATGTTTTGGCCAGGATTTACTACATTCAAAAAGAATGAAAGCTGAAAGTTAATATTGAACATTCAACTCAAAGAGTCAGAAAATGAACAAGGTATACCAAAGAAAGTAGAAGGAAGGAAATGGCAAAGCTAAGTAAGGATTGAATGAATTAGAAAATAAATAATAAAGAAGGTCAACAAAAATCTAAGATTTTTTTTTAAGGTGAGTGAAATCTACAACTGACACAGAACAAATATACACAATACTAAAAAATTTTTAATGAAGTATAACTAAAGAAATAAATTTTTAAGTATCTAAGTAATATTAACCATTAAGTTCAAAGTAGATTAAATGGACAATTTTATGACCTTAATATTTAAATGTTTTATTTGTTTTTATATGTATCAAAACATACACAGAGCTTTGCAAGTAAATGATTGCATGTGATCATATACATGGTTTTTTAAGTGTTCTTATATTTGCTTTTCTGTCTTGACTTACCCCTTATCCCACATGCACACACATACCAAAGATAACCTATGTGTATGATAGCTACACATTTACTATATGAGTAAAACAAAAGAGACTTAGTTTTCTTCTCATAATAAGAAGTTCTGGAAATACTCTGCTGCTGGCAATTCTTTTGGCCTTTCCTTCATGTTCTTAAGATGGTGGCTGCTGCAGCTTCTTACAGCAAGCCCACATCCCAGTCAGGAAGCAGGAAAAAGATAGGAAAGCCAGTAGAATTCTACTTATGCCTCTTAAGCCAGAACTGTGTCACATAGCCATCCCTGGCTGGAAAGTGGCCAGGGAAAGGGGATTGGGAATGGGCTTCAGTCCACAAATCAACATTATCTGCCATACTAAGTTCACAAGTTAATTTGTATCCTTCCGTATTTTACTTCATGGTCCTATAATCCTATGCAGATACACACACACACTCACAATTCTCAGTTATAATGAGGCAACAGAGTACCAGAAGATGCATTCCTCATTTCCTCCTTGTGTAAAAGCAGTCCTACCTCCTCCCGCTGATCAAGGTCAATATGGCAGCCGTGAGAATGCACCTAGTAGCAGAATTCTAACAAGGAGTGTACTTCCCACAAGCTGCTCGTGGCCAATGACTGGACACTGCAGGGTCACACTATTTTGGACCGTTCCTAGGAGACATGAGACTCCTCTGATGGCTGCCTTTGGGTCAAGGTCTCCCCAGTGGCCTTGTTGAAACTTCCTAGGACTGCACAGCAGTCTAGGACCCTCCCACCCAACCTCCATTCCCTCTTCATTTCATTCGGCGTCAGACTTACGTCACAGTCTGACCATTCTCTCAGCCTCACATGACTCATTTTCTCTCCTAGGCTTTTGCTCCAGTAAAGTCCCTACACGTTTAATGCCGTCTTGGTGTCTGCTTCTCAGAGAACCCAGACCAGCAGTCAATTACCTCTGTCAGTACAGTGACTTTCTTCTCGCCTGCTGGAACCTGGACACAACTGTAACTGGTACTTCAATGGGAACCTTGCTGTGTCCCCTGGCAAGAGTGCTCCCACTTTGGGGAACAGAACCTTCAGCTCTACAGAGTTCAATTACAGGAACAGGAAGCACAAAATCTACCAGTTGAACCACTCTTGCTTCCACCTTTGGTTCCCAGACCCATTTGTTCTTCCTATTGGTGACAAAGCACTATACGAGTATAGAGGTCTATGATTTAACACATACTCTACACGCTGAAGGATGGTACCTCATGATCACAGAGGATTGCCTCTGAGCTGGAGTATCAGCTACAATTTTAGAAGACTGTTCCACCTTTCCAAGATACCAGCTGCTTCTGGATAGTGCGTATGTGACACCAAAATGGACCCCATTATCATGGTCCCGCTCCCACACCTCCTTCACTGTGAAGTGCTTCCATGGTCAGATACTAAGTTGTGGAGGTTTCATGCCCATGGGTAGGCAGGCATTCTGTAAATTCCTACATAACAGAGACTAGATAAAGACTCTGCCGGTGGAAAAGGCAACCCAATACCTCAAACAAGTACCTGTGGTAGTGGGCCTCCAAGATGGCCCCCAACGATTCTCTCCTCCTCACATTCATACCCTGGTAGAGTCTCTTCTGCGCTGAAAAGGACTGACCTGTATGACCAATAGGATATCACAGAAATGATATGTGTGACTTCTGAGGCAATGTCACAAAAGACATGTGGCTTCTACCTTGCCCTCCTCTGATCACTTGCTCTGGAGGAAGCCAGCCAAGGCGTCTTACAGAGATGCCCATGTGGTGAGGAAATGAGGCCTCCTGCCAAGAGCCAGCCTCTCACTGAAACCTCATGAGTCCCCTAGCCAGAACTGCTCCATTGAGCAACTCCCAAATTCCTGACCTACAGAAATCACAAGAAATGAGAAATGATTTTCTTGTATTAAGCCATTTAGTTTTGAAGTGATTTGTTGTACAATAATAGATAAGTGAAATAACCCCCAAATCAGCCTAAAGTTTTGGGCTTCAGTACCCATCTGGCTCCTGAATCATCCTACTTCTTTCTCTACACAGAAATCAAAATCATTGGAACTATGTGCTAAGATATTCTCTATAATGAATCTGATTATTCTTCTTGAATCGTTCATGTCTGGACTATATGGAAATTCCAGAAGAATGTAATTCAATGTCCTGGGTTACTGAATAAAGAATAGACATTCTGGGCTTGCCCGGTGGCTCAGGCGGTTAGAGCTCCATGCTCCTAATTCCAAAGGCTGCCGGTTCGATTCCCACGTGGGCCAGTGAGCTCTCAACCACAAGGTTGCCAGTTCGATTCCTCGAGTCCCGCAAGGGATGGTGGGCAGCACCCTCTGCAACTAAGATTGAACACGGCACTTTGAGCTGAGCTGCCGCTGGGCTCCCGGATGGCTCAGTTGGTTGGAGCGCATCCTCTCAACCACAAGGTTGCCGGTTTGACTCCCACAAGGGATGGTGGGCTGTGCCCCCTGCAACTAGAAAAACAGCAACTGGACCTGGAGCTGCGCCGCGCCCTCCACAACTAAGACTGAAAGGACAACAACTTGACTTGGAAAAAAGTCCTAGAAGTACACACTGTTCCCCAATAAAGTCCTGTACCCCTTCTCCAATAAAAAAAAAAAAAAGAATAGACATTCTTTCTATAGAGTTTTTCAAAGTGTAAACATACTAGACATACTAAAACTAACTGCTAGAAAGACCACAGTTAGAGAGAGAACAAAAATCTGATGCCATTAATTGCCATCTTCCCTTCTGTTTTATTCTTCGGATAAACCTAAGATTATGAGCCACCAGAGAACTGCAAACTCTAGTGTCCTCGAAGATCTCCAATGCTTAAAGATTTTTCTGATGATATTGGTGGTGATACTAGCAAATGTGATATTTTGATATTCCCTAATAAAATATGATAACATTTGGAAAATTGGCATAGCTTAATGAATCAATATTTCCCAAATGACTGGTGCATGATGTTACAAAACTATGCATGGGTAAAAGATATATTAAAAGTGCATGATAGAACAATAGATTTTAGTGTTAAAAATATATGAAAAGCTTATGGATATGGTTTCAGATTCCACAATGCAACTAATGTTTAATACACTCTTACTTTTCAAGTTTTACGTAGCCTCAAAGAGAAAGGTCCACAATTATCTAAAAAGACTATGAAAATACTCCTCTTTTTTCCAATTAAATGCCTGAGGCCAGATCTTCATTACATACCTCAATCAAACCAACATATTGTAACAAATAGAAAACAGAGCAGAGATTCAACCTACCTGTCTTTTAGACATGAAAGAGATCTGCAAAAATGTACAATAATGTCACAATTTTCACTAAGTACTTTTTGTTTAGGAAAATATGGTAATTTTCCACAAAAAAGTTATGTTAATATGTGATAGTTTTATTGCTCATTGTATTTAAATAAATTGGTATGTTTTAATGTTCTTATTTTTAATTTCTGATACAGTATATATTAATAGACTTAACCCACAAAAACAAAAGTTCTTTTGGGAGGATCCCCATTAATTTTAAAGAGGGTAAAGAAGACCAAAAAGTTTGAGAACGGCTGACTCTTTGCAACCTCATGAAGTTGGAACTATTGTTACCATCCCCATTCTACAGATGAAGAAATTCAAGGTTAGAGAAGCTAAGTAATTTGCTAAAAGTTATACAGAAGGTGTTGGTTAGCAGAGGTAAGATTCAGCCCAGGCTTCCTGGCTTCAGAGCCGATTTGTCACTACTGCACCGTATTGTGGCGCATGGTCAGACAATCCAGCTGTAGTAGCCCCCAAGATAGGCTTCATTATCACCCTTAAATCTGCCCAATCTAAGTGGCACCAAGTCCCATCCTTGCTCTCCCCAGCTTACTGAAAAAGGCAGCATAAGCCCTCCCAGGATAGGACCTCCATGAGTGGAAGCAGGTTGGTGAGCCTCAAAGTCAATACCACGCTAGGTATTGGGACAGGTAGGGGATGTGGTCAATTCTCATGTATCATCAAGTTGTTCTATAGAGGTATCCGTCCAGATTCTCCCAGGTCTTAGACTTGGTGATTTCCAGTGGGGTTGAAATTGGAAATAGTGATCTGATCCGAAACCAGGAGCTAATAAGTTTCTTCCTTCCCCACTTCAGTTCTGCCCTACCCAGCACAATAGACACTGGACTCATGTAGATATTTAAATTAGTTAAAATGCAATAAAATGAAATTTTCAGTTCCTCAGTCTCATTACCATATTTCAGGTACGGAAGAGCCATGCTCTGTACACGCGTCTTGTAGATGCTGGAATCTAGAAACCTACGTGGTTTAGCGAGGACTGAGCTGGCTTTGCAGTGAGTTGAACCTGGGCCATTACACAGTGACTATTCCTCAGATGGTAGTGACGGTGGAGGGCGATGAAATGCGCTGAGAATCAGAGTCTGCCCTTGGGACTAACAAGTGCTGGGTTTCTCACAGCACAGTCCTTACACTTTCTGAATCAGATTCCCAGGTGGGTCTCCGCCCTGTGGAGTCAGAGTCTCTGGGAAGGGCATTCCGACCAGGCAGACTTGGCTTTCTTTCATCAGCATTGGGGTTCACCACTTCTCAGAACCAAAAACCCTTCATTCTTTCCATGTCTTTTGTAGATGTACCGACACAGAGCCTCAGCCCTCTCCTGGGTTAGTGTTCGATAGGCTGCGGCTGAGATTTTAAAGACTTTCAGTGGTGAACCTGCAAGAATCCAATTGCCTGAGCCTCTCCTTTTATTTACCTTTTAGTTAGGTTTCCTTAGGAATTCCTTGGGGTGTAAACTCCAGGTCGGCATGACCGCAACCAGGTGTGTACACCTCCTCTGCCATAGGAGATGGGGAGGAGAGACTGGAAAGTGGTTCTGAGTGGATAAGAAATCTCATTAATCAAAGTGGGTGGGGCTGGCAGGAAAAAAAAAGTTTCAGCAGATGGCAAGCTTGGAAGGAGTCTCAGAATTTTCTGAATTCTCTTCAAAGCACACAGTTGGGTATTCTGGTCTCACAGGATCTTTGCTATAACATGACTTTCCTTGGCTCAGAGTACAGGGTTATGGAGGCCCTCCCTGGGCCCCAGCCAAGGAAGTCAGATTAGCAGAAGTACTGCATGAGAACACAATGTCACTTAGAACACAGGCCTGGGAAAGGCATCCCCAGGACACTTATATTGCAGGGTTCCAAACTACAGCCAGGCCAGGTCGGGAAGTGAATGAGAGATGACCCAGAACCTCGCGGGACAAGGTGACTAATGCGGACTGAACATTTTGGAACCCAAGGAAAGGCTCCCACAGGCAGAAGTGCGTCTGGGGCCCGGCCAAGCCCAGCCACTCACTGACACTGCCCAGGACAGCCATGAATCTTCCTTCCTGTGAGGACACAGTCAATCAGACATTTAGAAGTACCTGGTATGTGCATGGCTCCTCGGGGCTGGGGAGTAGGAAATAAGTCATAGTTGCCCTGCCATGAAAGACATTAATGTTCAATTAGAGATCAAAAGTGTGTCTGCAAGGTACCAAAAAAAAAAAAAAGTAAACATGAAATTCTCTACTAATGTGGTACAATCACATTAATGTGATTTAAAGAAAGGGGTTTATACAGGCAAAACCATTAATGGTGATTATACTTGAAAAGAGGATGGTTAAGATGAACAATCTAAAAACGAATTCTTGGATAACTTGCAGGCTGGGAACTGCCAAAGAGGTGTGTGTGCACACGTGCACCCCAAAAGCATGAAAGCTGAGCCACATCCCTCTCTCCCTCCTCCTCAGGATTATTTCCTTACTATAGATCTTTTTCCTTCCCTCTCACTCTCTCTTTCTCCCCTCTGCCTCATTCTTCCCTTCCCCATGCTTACTCAGGGGCTGGTGACTTCACTAATGAAAGAGATTGCAAAACAGATATTGTATCCCCCTGACTGAATTCTTTCATTGCCCTGCATACTTCTGCTCCTTCCATCCCCTTACGTAGCCAAACCTCAGCCACACATCCTTTTCCAGCTGTTTAGGATTGTTTCCCAGTGTGGGGTAAGGAGAATTCTAGTGCCAGCAATTCCATGCCATTTCTGGATCCGAATAAGTTGGCAGACAAAGAAATATAGGCCAATACCTTTAGGGAGTCTGCCACTCTTGGATCATTTCACCCCTTATTCTTGTTTCCTTTATTACAATAGCAATAGCAAACAATTACAATAGCAAACAAGTTATATGTGGATTCCAAGTTGAGGCTCCATCACTCTTTCTTCTCTGAACCTTTTGCTTCTCCCCAGGACCTCCCTAGCTGAGGTGAAGGTGGTTGTTTTTGTGTGAATGAAAGTACGAGACAGAGCTCAATGGGACCCAGTCTCAATCATGTGGATTCCAAGTCTCCTTGTCCCTTTGTCTATGTCAGTTAGGCCCCAGCACAGCCTTGTTTAGAGCCCCTGTTCAGGGAATGCTGGTTTATCAGTAGTTTGGTGTGGGCTCCAATGATGAGCCATGGGAAAAAGAATTCCACGTTTCCCAAAGTTTGCCAACTTCCTGGGGTATTTGAGAAGCTGGGACATGTCAGTAGTAATTATGTCAGTTTTATGGTCTGGGTGGGTAATGCTCAAGGATCAGTCCCCAAAAGGCCAGCAGGCTTTGCACAAAGAAAAGTGCACTATGCGGGCCTGACGGCCCTTGTCCTAGATGAAGGCTATGGAGTGTGGCCTCTAGCTGGCCATGGCAGAGCATAGGCTGCTTTAGGTCATATTCATCCTGGGAGACAGGGAGGAAGGAGTCTTCAAAGGAAATATCCTACCAAAGGCTAGCAGCAGCAGCAGAAAAACATAAACATGAGCGCCTTAGCATCATAACTGTTTCCTCTTCTTTCTCCAAGCCCTCGATGGCTTTTCACCCTGAGATGACACCCACATCAATGCTCCCCCAATCCCTTAGGCAAAGGCTCCTTGAATAATTTTCTTTCAGTTTTACATCCCACATATGAATGAAGTCATATAGTTCTCAATTTTTTCTGTCTTATTCCGCTTAGCATGATAATCTCAAGATCCATCTATGTTGTCACAAATGGCAGTATTTCATCTTTTCTTATGGCCAAATAATATTTCATTGTATATATGTACTATATACATGTACTATATATGTACTATCACACATATATATATATATATATATATATATATATATACACACACACATATATATATGACATCAAAGGAGGTCAAATATATGGTGATGGAAGGAGAACTGACTCTGGGTGGTGAGTGCACAATGCAATATATTGATGATGTATTATAGAGATGTACACTTGAAACCTATATAATTTTACTAACCAATGTCATCCCAATAAATTTAATAAAAAATGAAAAATAGTAGTGTTCTTATATGCATCTACTTGTTTAAATGGGACCTGGGACAAAGAGCTGCTCCCACATATACCCACTCACGGGCTGTGGGACCTTGGGCAGGTTACTGAGCCTAATGCACCTCACCCATAAAGTGACAGAGTGATAATATCCATATCACAACCCTATATTCTGACAACCAAATCAGACAAAACATGCATAAGTGCTATGCCAGTTGTAAATTGACATGAAACTGCCATCATTGTTTCTCAAATGGATTCCTGCTCCAGAAGAGAAAAGTTCCTTTTAAACGCTTCCCTTTCAGTGGCAAATCTATTCTCTCTAATCTGTAGGAATCAGATCACCTTGAAGGAGGGCAAAGGTGGTGCTTCTAGCACATATGTGTGAATAATAACTGTAATTATATGGATCAGAACCTACTCAATCAAAGTCATCACAGTAGACGAGGGGTGAGTACTTTTTACACACCTCAGGTAATCCTGAGGTAGAAGGCCTCAGTCAGCCTCTGAACACTCCCACATCCTATAGCCTGGGGAGCAGTATCTCCAACCATCCTGATAAGAATCACCTGGGGTACCTGCTAAAAATACAATTTCCCACACTCCATCCCAGATGCTCTGAGTCAAATCTCAAGGGAAGAGGCCTAGAAAGTAAGTGAATCTTATCATCTGGAATTGGGAAACATTGCCTAAAGCTTCTCAAATGTTTAATGTGTGTAAGAATCACCTGACGACCTTGTTTTTTAAAAAATGAAGATGGCCAGACATGCCCACTCTAACTTAAGACATTTAATTTGGAAAATCTGCGGTGAAGATTTTCCTGGAAGTGAAGATCCTGTGGTTAAGATCCTGGAAGTTTAACTAGCACCCTCTGTTGATCCCCAAGCCTGCTACTCCATGGGAAATGCTGCCTCAAACCACTGGAATGAATACAGAGAATGGAGGATAAGGCCTTGGTAATGCCAGCTCCAGCTTCCACGCCGGGACTGGACTTCCTGGTGGCTGTTGAGAAGGGTTGACTAATTCTGAGCAGGGACAATCCTGAACTTTCCAGGTCTTGGCAATGAAAGCTGTACAGTGGGGCATTTGGCACGAGGTGCTGAGACTAGACAAGGAATGCTACTAGCATCCAGAGAAGCGACATTCCTAGGGCTGCTTCCTGGAGCGCTGCAATCTGTAAGCTGTGAGCCAACTCACATGTGCCATTGTCCCAAGGGAGAGCTCTCCTGCCCTGGCACTGTGGATGTCTATAAGGACCTGCCAATTGCCAACACACCTAGGGAGCCAGGCATATTTTCTTTTGTCATCCATCCTCTCAGCTCCACCTACCTGCTGCCTTTTTGGATCCCATGCCCCCGGAGCCTACGGACTCATTACCCAGAGTCCACTATGGATGAGGACCTCTTAGGCAGTTGATGTAGTCCTTGCTTGAGTGTATTTGTATCTTCAAACAAGGAGTCACATTGGTTGTGGAAAATGTGAAAGACAGGGGCATTTTCTTTCTTTCCCTAAGTTCCCGTCAGTACACAGACGAGAAAGTCTGCCTTCTCCAATGTACTGAAGCAAAGGCTGCTACTTCCTTGCCACCTCTCATTGGCTTCTCCCTAAGAGACAACAGAGGATCAGTTTATCTGTATGAGAAAGGGGATTCTTTGTTAGGCCTCTGTCCTCAGCTGGAGGCATCTCTCCAGTGGATAGATTTACCCCTGTTACTCTGCATCCTGGAGATCCTGTGTCTTGTCCCTTTGATGATACAAGTCTTAAGGTATGGATCCAGAAAAACAGTAGGGAAAACCTTACTTCAAAACACAAGAGGGTCTGGGGATTCACTATTTGTCCCTAACGATGAAGGGGTAATCTTATTTCTGCACTCTCACCATCCATCGGCTTTAACATCTCTTTACAAACCAAGATCAACTAAAAAGTGTGGTGATTAATATGGCCGATGAGTCCTGAGCACGGGGAGTCAGCCCTTCCTAAGACACTGATGAACAGACTGACCAAATGGCTGACGGACTAGAGAGACTCCCATTGAACCCACATCCCACCTATATTGACTACAATGTTTGATTTTTCACAGTCACCAACCAAAGATTAAAAAAAAAAAAACAGAATGGGGTGGAAGATGACGTCTGGTAAAATCTGCTGATTAAACACAGCATCTATTTGCTTTCCCTCCCAAAACACCACTAAAAATGCCAGTGAGAACATTTTTTTCTTAATCCATAAATCTAAAAGTCTGCTAGTCCATGAGAGAAAGAAGGTATTAAGAGCAAAATTTTGGAAGATGGAAAATTCATGAATGGATTTCCTAAGCCAGAAAGCTGAGAACCAATTTGATTTGCACCAAGAAATCCTCAAAAGGCTTAGAAATGAACAGCAACAGGTACCTCTAGAAGTGGGGCTAAATAGAGTAGCTGAAATAAACTGAATTGGTTGAAAGTCTATATTTTAGAGTCAGACCCCTAAAGCCCCTCCCAGGACAGTCATGTTAGACAGTTCGTTGCTTCTCTCCTAACAAATCTCATAGACCTCTGTGACCCCCCCACTAAACTATACGCATTTTTTATTTTTTATTTTTTTAATGAAAGGAGGGAGGGAAGGCAGGAAGAAGGGATTCACCATTGAGAGGATCTCAAGGCCAATTTCCTGCTCTTCCTCTCTCTCTGAATCTGGCTTTTTTAAGTCCAGCACACACTGTCAGCTCCAGAGCAAATTTCACGGTGAGAACAGTTGAAGTGTTGTGGCACATTACTCAGCAGCTTGGCCTCAGTTTAAAGCATTTGAATAGGTCGGTCCAGACACTCCGTCTTCCTTTTTCCTGCCAGGCTACAGGCCCCTACTGTGGGGGGTCCTGAACCTCAAGGCTACTGTCCCTCTCAATGGCTAGCACAGCTGACTTCCATATCTCTGACCAAGGCTGAGGTCGTTCCTTTAGCTCCACCTGCCTTAGTCGTGAAGGAGAACACTCTTTCCACCCTGGCCCAGGTCTCCCTGTTGAAATCAAAGGCTGCCAAGTCACATTCCTCACTACCTATGTGCTGGAAGCCCATTTTTTTCTCAGCCATTCCTGCTGGCTCTTATCAAGGCTCCTCTTGCCTGGAGCCCACCCAATCTCTCCATTGTCAGAAAGCTCCTTCTAGTTTAGATATATACTTGTCTTTGATAGGTGCTTTTCTTCTGTAAAACGGCTTTTTCCCAGCTCTGCCTCAGGCCAGCCCTAGCATGTCAGGTCCTGTTTGGGGTTCCTCTGCTCTAAAACTCTCAAATCTATTTTCAAGATAAAGGCAATGATCTGTCTGTGGGAAGCCTGGTGGATTAAGTCACCTCTCTTTAAAAAGCTCTTAGGATCCTGTCTCATTTGCATTTTGATGCAGAAACCTCTGGCAGCCTGCCTGAACCCTAGTTGCCATCTTTGGGAGCAGAGGGATTGCTAAACAGGTTCTAGAAGCATAGTTACCTAAAATAGGAACTTTGTGGTCATTTTGCTTATGGGGACTCTAATGTCTCTGGATGCTTCTCCCTGGGAAATCCTGGATTCTAGTTTCACACCTGGGACTCCAGTACAAAGCGTGTTGAAGATCACTAATCCACACCGGTTTTTCCTATTCTTAGCCCTGGAGCAGCAACTGGAAACGGTTTCCTGCAGCTCTGTGAGGTCACTAACACTGCATGGCCTGGGCCGATGCATCCTGGCTCAGCTGCATAATCTGAAGCAAGGTACTCATCTTAAATAGTTTACTCATCTGGAGATAGCCATAGTACTTGTCTCATGCATTGTTATGTTAGTTAATACATGTGTATACTTAGAATGATGCCTGGTACACAGTAAATGCTCAATAAATGCTATTATCATTAGCCCTTTCTGCCCTTCACAAAAGACCCAGCTCGTTACCCACTCCCTCCTCTGCTGACCACTGTGCCTAGTGCCACTGTCATTGTATTTATCACCCTGTAGTGTCCCCCCCCTGCCCCGGTCAGGCAGAAACTATATCTTAACCATCTTACTAGTCCCCAGTATCTGGCACAGAGCTTAGCATTTTGTAGGTGTGCGGTAACCATGGAGTTAATATGTTTTAGAGGGGAAAGAATATCAGGCAGTTCTGAACTACCCAGAAGGTTTGGCTACCTTAATTTTCAGGAATCCTAGAGGTCATCCCTCTGGCCACACCATCTGTGGCACTGGGACATTTCCTCATATAATTTTAACTTGTTTTCCCATTTATGGAGGAATGGTGAAACATCTACAGAGAAAAGGGGTGCTGGACAGGGAAGGGAGGGAGGGAACTGAGTCAATGTGACAGATCCCAGGGGGCAAGGCAGCCAGGCCCACTGCTTTGTGCTATGTGACCTTTCCAAGATGTCATTTTTCTCAAGACTCTTTTGCAGGAAGGGCAGGCACCCTGCCTGCCTCCCTGAAACTTCCCTCACATTGTTGTATCACCGGGAGTCGGTTGACCACAGAGATTTGTTTACAAATACTATGGCAACCCCAGGAGCTCTGGCAAATCTAAATTATCCTGCCAGCATATAAAGCACAAGGCTGGAACCATCAAAGCCCTCCGGACTCCCAACCTCACTGATAGGGTTTTAAAGGCATCTGTTTTATGTTCCTGAGCAAGTATTGCACCATGATTTTCAGGACATTTTTCTCCTTAAAAGCTCCCACACCCCTGTCCTAAGGAGTCTTAAAAACTCATTCTTCTCGCCAGCATTACACTGAGGGGATTTTCCACTTCTTTTCATGTTCTGATTTTAATGGGACAGGACGTCAAAAGTGATTTTCCATTGTGTCCATATCCTTGTCCCTTTTGCTGCTTAGTTTGGTTGTACATCTGCTATGTCTTCACATATAAGGAGCCTTTGGGGAAGGTGAGCCCAGAAAACACTAAAAGAAGAGAAGGTAAGTGAGACGGGAAGAAGGCAGCAAATAAATGGTTCATGATAGAGCCCATTTCTGCTGGGAGTAACTGGAGTGTGGACACATTTGGGAACACAAAGAGTCAGTTAGAACATGCAACTCCAAGTGACCAAAACCAAGGGATAAGGGAGCTAAAGGATTTCTACATCAATTTGTATCATGGATTGGGTAAGAACTGCTGGGTGGGAGAGATGCGACTAATTCTCAGGCAATTCTCTCCCACTGAAAGGAAGCCCTAAGTCAGGGGTGTCCAAACTGCAGCCCGTGGGCCAACTGCGGCCCGCAAGCCATTGTTAATTGGCCCGCAGAAAATTCCAAAAATATATTTAGTTTACTTAAATAAACCAGGTGAGGCAATATGCACTTCACCTTGAGTGAGAGACCCGGCTGTTTGTGTATTTTACCGCATTTGGCCCTTGGTGAAAAATGTTGAAAAAAGTTTGGACACCCCTGCCCTAGGGTGTAAGAAGTCTGACACTACAACGGTAACACCAGAGGGGATATGGGCAGGGCACCAAGAGCAACCTTTAAATGCCCTCCTTGGCCCTGTGCCCAAGGCTGGGGGACTCTGCCCTCTGCACCTGTGTATTTTTGTCTTTCTTATCCCAGACAGAATGGCTATTGGCAGTATGCACATGAGATTTGTCCCTGGCTGCAGTTGCTTTCTCACTAACTGTGGGTCACATCTGATTGTCTGTGCAGCAGCCACGTGGGACTAGAAAGAGGATTATATCTTGCTAGTGTGGGGAAGGAAAAATAATTTTCCTTCTACCCTTCTAAGTTCTTCTGCCTCATCTAATAATCAAAATTGACATGAGACAGATTAACAGGAAAAAAACCAACCAAATTTATTATGTATGTATATACGGAGGTTCTATAAGAATATGGGACCCAAGGGCAAATCAGGCTTATATGCCATTCTAGACTGAGGAGAAGGAAGCAGAGGTCTAGAACTTCATAGGGAAAGTAGGGAATTCACAGGTAGATGAGAAAGAGCAAACATTTAGTAAAAAAAAAAAAAAAAGAGAAATTCTTGCCAGACCACACAGAAACAACAGGACACAGAGGAAAGTCTAAAAAACTTTGCAGCTTCCTATCTGTCTGCCATACTTAATTCATATTATGCTAAGGTGAGAGTTCCCTTCCTTTAAGCAAGTTTTTTTTCTCTCTGAATTCCTTTAGGCAGGTAAGGAGGAGGATCAAAGTTTCTCTCTGAGTCTTTTGTTTCTTAAACTAACTGTCTTAAAATAATCAATATCCCAGAAAGGCATATTTTAAGGTGGCAAATTCTGCTTTCCCTCACTAGTCATCTATACCACATACTTCTACCCTTTATTTCAAAGCTCTTCAGATGGTTGAATATGGCTTGCTTGCCCTGCAGAGTCTTTACTTCTCCAGGCTAAATACCCCCAGATCCCTTAGTAAGACTGGAAAAAAAAAAAAAGATAAACAGAGCATCAGTGAGATGTGGGACAACTTCAAATGGCCTGATTTATGTGCAATTGCAGTTCCTGAAGTAGGAAGAGGAAACAGTAATAATAATAATAATAATAATAATCAAAATTTAATGTAAACTGTAAACTCACAAATCTAAGAAATTCAACGAAACCTGAGTATTAGAAACATGAAGAAAAACAACTAAAACAAATCACAATAAGGTTGCATAAAGCCAATGATAAAAAGAAAATCTTAAAAGCAAGTAGGGTAAAAAGGTCCTTATGTGTAAAGGACCAAAGATAAAAATTATAGCCAACTTGTAGTTTAAAGAATGCAAGTCAGAAGATACTAGAACAACATATACAAAGTATTGAAACAGAATTCTACACCCAGCTAAAATGTCTTTTTTTCTTTAATGTGAAAGAAAGACTTTTTCAGAGATATAAAAGCTGAAAGAATACATTACCAGCAGATCTTCACTCTAAGAAATAGCAAATGACATCCACATCCTAGTCCCTAGAACCTGTGAATATGTTGCCTTACGTGGCAAAAGGGATCTTGCAGATGTGATTAGTGAGGGTCTTGAGAGGAGGAGGTTACCCAGATGGGCCCAATGTAATCGCAGGGGTCCTTATGAGAGAGAGGCAGGAGGGTTAGAGTCACAGAAAGCCATGTGACAATGGAAGCAGAGATAATTAAGGGGATGTGAGGATGCTATGGTCTTAGCTTTAAAGATGGAGGAAGGGACCATGAGCCAAGGCCTCTAGAAGCTAGAAAAGGCCAAAAGATAGATTTTCCCCTAGAAGCTCCAGATGGGATGAACCCTGATGACACCTTGACTTTAGCCCAGTCAGACTGTTTTTAGACTTCTGACCTCCAGAGCCATAAGATAATACATTTGTGTTGTTTTGAGCCCTGAGTTTGTGGTAATTTGTTACAGCAGCAATAGGAAAATAATACAGATGATCACCATATTAACACTAATCAAAACAAATAACAATCAAATTAAAATATTTTAATATCAGATAGATTTTAGAGTAAAGAATATTGCCAGGGATAGAGAAGCTCATTACATAATGGTAAAGGAGTTAATTGTTCTAGAGGACATAAAAATTTCAATAATGTGTGTATCTAATAACAGTTTCAAAAATGCATAGAACAAAAACTGATAGAACTTCAGTGGAAATTTTCCAAATCCACAATTATAATTGCAGATTTCAATGCCCATCCTTCCATAATTGATAGAAAAAGTAGACAGAAAATCAGCAAAGATATAAACAACTTGAACAATGCTACCTATTAATTTGACCTAATTGATATTTCTAGAACACTTTACACAACAACAGAATATACATTCTTTTCAAGTGCACACAGATTATATTGGGGAATAAAACAAATTTATATCAATTTGAGAGGATTCACATCATACAAAGTATTTCTCTGACCACGAAGGAATGAAATAGAAATCAATTCACAGCAAAATATCTGGAAAATCTCCAACTATTTGGAAACTAAGTAATACACATTTTTGACAGCTATAATTGACAAAATTATACACACACACATGTATATCTAGATTTATCAAATTATATACTTTAGGTATGTGCAGTTTATTTTATGTCAACTGGTAAACCAGTTTTATCAGTAAAACTGGGTTGGTTTGTTTTTAAAATTTGAAGGGTTGTTCTATAAATCTCAACTCAATTTACTTGTTTTTGAAGTTTGGATTTGAAGGACCATCCAGCTATATTAAAAACGAACCCCACTTGAAACAAGAAGATGTGTGCCTATTGTTTGCATATATATGTGCAGAAACAGAGTTCGGTTCTGCAGAGAAACCAAGGAGGGAAGCTGGGATGGAGAGGGAGAGCATGGGCAGCAAGCTTTGCTGGAGCCACCAAAAGTGCTACCAACACAAAGAACTGTTTACTTGCCCACCCTCTCCCCAGGCAATACACACAGTACAAAAGAAGTGAAATCAATTTTCTTTACTCCTGGCCTGAAGCAGGAGAGCTTGTTCCAGCTAGCTTGCTAGTTACACCATTCTGGCCAGGCCACACGCTCAGCAAACTCTAATCCAAGTCTCTGTGTCCTGGCTAAGCCCTCAAGGGCATTGCCTGGGATCTTGTAGAGCAAAGATTTGCATTTTTTTATCTGAGGGACTCCAATGAGGGGATCAGTTCGGGTGTCTGGAACACATTGTAAAGTTTCGTTTGATCTATTAAGGCGATTGAGATGTTGTACTCATTTGCAACTGATTTGATTTTACTCCAAAAGTATTCCCCTCCAGCCTAGACTTGGCTCAGATCCTGGAAATCAGCAGAACTGTACACGGGTAAAAAGGAAAGAGGTCTGATGTGTACAGAGAAAAGAACTTAAGCACTCTCTGCATAGGAATATTATAATTACTTTAGAAACCACACCTCCCTCCATTATGGTCATTGGAGGTGTTTCCTTCCACTGGGGTGGCAAATGGAGCTGCTCGGAGGGCTGCTGGGGCTCCCAGAAATGCCACTACAGTTGCTGTTGGCAATCCTTTATTGTGCAATGCCCTTTCTCAGGAAAATGAATACAAGCTGTACATACCAAGCGTCAATCAAACATTCAGCAACCACCTGTCTCATTAAGCAGAAACTGAAAGGACCCCAAGGAAAAAGAAATAAACTGAATCTGAAGTTCAGGGGAGACAGGAGCAAGGAAAGAAACTTCCTGCAATGGGAGGGCCACTTCCAGACAAAAAATCTGAAGCCCAGTATAGTATATGTCTCTCCCTTCCAAGGGTGAAGGACATTTTGCTTTTCTCCTACAACTCCCTCACTGCAGCCAGGCCAGTAATTTCTGCTTGTTGATTGAGAACATTGACCAGGGAACCGCTGCTAAGTGGCCAGTCCTTTTTGGCATCTCAGGAACACAGGGTCCAGCTCAAGTCAAGAGCATGAAATGATAAAGAAATAGGCTAAGGTAGCTGAGAGATTATTTTATGTTAAGCTTTCCAGGTTGCTTATTATATATTTCATATTTTTGTTCATCTTTATACTCCATAATAGTTTGACACTGTTTATACATTTTACGCATCTTTATCCTTTATAACAACATGACATAAAATCACTTTACAGTTTTTAATTGCATAGGTTATATAGGAAATTTTTATCTCCCAGATCTTATCTAACGTTCATAAGAGCTCTGGAATATCAGGTTGGTGAAAAAGTAACTGCAGTTTAAAAGGTTAAAAACAAGTGCAGAAACTGCAGTTACTTTTGCACCAACCTTATAATAGTGGTAGCCATTTCTCCACTGTTACAGAGGTAATGTATCATGGTGGGAAGTACACTGCTCTGGAGCCAGACTGCCTAGGTTTGTTTGTTTGTTTGTTCATTGTCCCCCCAAAAGAAATTATTCCAATAATCTATTTCTATAGCTTCCTTTTTACCCCTGACCCCCCTCCTCTTTGTCAACTATCAGCTTGTTCTCTGCATCTATGGGTATGTTTCTGTTTTGCTTTGTTTTTTCATTTGTTTTTTTTTTCTGAGATTACACATGTAAGTGAAATCATATGGTATTTGTCTTTCTCTGTCTGACTTGTTTAGCTTAGCATAATACCCTCTAGTTTCATCCATGTTGTTGCAAATGGTAAGATTTCATTCTTTTTTATGGCCAAGTAATATTCCATTGTATATACGAGTATGTATCATTTCTTCTTTATCCATTCACCTATTGATGGACAGCTAGGTTGCTTCCATATCTTGGCTATTGTAAATAATGTTGCAATGAAGATAGAGGTACATACGTATATCTTTTCTTGTTTCTTGTTTCCCCCTTTTCTGCCTCCCCCCACCCCCCCCCCGCCACTCTGATTCAAGCCGTTGTTTCTCAGTCTAGTTGTGTAGGACACAGCTCCCTGGCTCATGCTGGTATTATGAGCCTTGAGTCAGTCATTTGCCGGTAGTCGGTCAGCTGCTCACAGCAGCTCACCGCAACTAGCCACTCACGATGGCTGCCGGCCACTCACACTGGCTGCTGGCCATTCATGGCAGCCCACAGCAGCACACTAGCAGCCCAAGGCCACTCACGCTGGCCACCAGCTGCTCATGGCAGCAGTGGTAGATCGCCGCAGCACATACCAGGCCAGGGCAGCACACAGCAGCCCGCGGAATCTCACGCCAACCTCCGGATGCTCATGGCAGCCCAGCTCTAGGGAGAGCTGTTGTTCACAATCTTAGCTGTAGAGGGCGCAGCTCACTGGCCCATGTGGGAATTGAACTGGCGACCTCGGCTTTAGGGGCACAGCACTCCAACCAGCTGAGCCACCGGGCCAGCCCTTTATATCTTTTCAAATTACATTTTTCTTGTTTTTCAAATAAACACACAGAAGTCATATTACTAGGTCATATTGCAGCTCTATTTTTAATTTTTTGAGGAATCACCATACTGTTTTCCATACTGGTTGCACCAATTTACAATCTCACTAATGGTGTACAAGGGTACCTTATTCTCCATATTCTCACCAGCGCTTGTTATTTGTTAGTTTTTTTATGATAGCCATTCTGACAGGTATGAGGTAGTATCTCATTGTGGTTTTGACTGGCATTTCCCTGATGATTAGTGACGTTGAGCATCTTTTCATAGGTCTGTTGGCCATCTTTGGAGAAATGTCTATTCAGGTCCTCTGTCCATTATGTGATTGTATTGTTTGGGGTTTTTTGGTGTTAAGTTGTATGAGTTCCTTACATATTTTAGAAATTAACCCCTTACTGAATATATCATTTACGAATATCTTCTCCCATTCAGTAGGTTTTCTTTTCATTTTGATAGTTTCCTTTGCTGTGCAAAAACTTTGTAGTTTGATGTAGTCCCATTCATTTTTGCTTTTGTTGTCCTTACCCTAGGAGACATATCCAAAAAGATATCGCTAGGACCAGTGTCAAAGAGTTTACTCCCTATGTTTTCTTCTAATCTTACATTTAAGTCTTTAATCCATTTTGAGTTTATTTTTGTACATGGTATAAGAAAGTGGTCCAATTTTATTTTTTTGCATGTTTTTGTTCAATTTTCCCAACACCACTTATTGAAGAAACTGTCCTTACCTTATTGTATATCCTTGCCTACTTTGTTGTAGATTAATTGACCTAATAAGCAAGGATTTATTTCTGGGCTCTTTATTCTATTCCATTGATCTATAGATCTGTTTTTCCGGCAGTACCATACTGTTTTGATTATTGTAGTTTTGTACTGTAGTTTAAAATCACGGCGCATGATACCTCCCACTTTGTTCTTTCTCAAGGTTTCTTTGGCTTTTGTGGTTCCATATAAATTTTAGAATTAGTTGTTCAAGTTCTGAGAAGAATGCCATTGGTATTTTAATAGGGATTGCACTGAATGTATATATTGCTTTAGGTATTAAGGACATTTTAACAATATTAATCCTTCCAATTCATAAGCATGGTATAGCCTTCCAAAGACCATTTTAAATTCTCTTTGTCAACCTGTTTCATTGGTACAACATCTCATTTATGAGCCACAGACAGAAAGACTTTCCATAGGTAAAGGTCGCCTATGCTGAACAGGACAGCACTTATTTCTCTTAGAATGAAAGATGCATCTGTGGAAAGAATGGTGCACCAGGCTGCACCTAGATCTGCCTTATAGGGTAGGAAAGTCATTTTCCTTCTACCCTTTTGAGTTCTCAGTTGAGAACCCTGTAATAACAGACAGATTAACAAGAAAAGAAAAAATCAAACAGAAGTTTAACACATATATCTCATGTACCCAGGGGAAATGAGTAAATCAAAGAGGTGGCTTTAGAATTCAGAATTAAATACCATCTTTATAGGGAAAGGGAAGGAGAAATGTAGGCCTCTTAAGGAAGAATAAATGAATTCGGGGAAAGATGAATGGGCCCTTAGAAGAAGAGATGAGAGCTATGATAGTTTGTGACAAAGTCTGTCGGGTGTGGTGTGGACTTCTAGTCTCCTCTCCTGTAACAAGAGTCAATCTTCCCTGGTTGATGAAACTCCCAAGGAGAGGATTTATGACAATCGAGTTCCTTTTGGAGGATCTGGCAGATAAGGGGATATCAGAGAAAGCCTCTTCCTGCATTTACTGTTTTTCAAATGCCTACAACCCAAAATAATCAATATACCAAAGCAGCAAATTTTGGGGTGGCACGTCCTAAACTCCTACGGTCACACACTGGCATATTCTGCTGCCTTTCAGCCTCAAATTCATTGTAAAACCTCACACAAGTCGCTTTACTTCCCTGGGACTTTCTTTCTCCATCTGCAAAACGAGAAGCTTGCACTCTGGTGTTCAATCTGTAAGGTTCTATAATCAAAATATAATAATAAAAAAATCCACTTCTGGTTTCTGTCTGGAACTCTGAGCTCTCAGAAAAGCAGTCAGAATTCATCAGAAAATAAAAGTACACTAAGGAGAGCCATTCTACTCTGATTTGTTTTTGCTGCATTTTACCTTTTGTGTAATCCACTTGGCACATACTGACAAATGAAACAATCGATCTGAGTGACAAGGAGCCAAAATTGTAAGGGCACAAATGATTTAATAAGAAAGACCTTTCATGGCCCTGTGCCCAAAAAACTCCTGTGTACAGTGATCAGGCTGCTTTTGAGTTTTCAGGCTCTTAGTAGAAAGAAACAAATTCCTATTTTGAATGTCTCATGCCGTACTCAGTACTTGGCCCTACTCAGATTATATAAAGTTTATTATTATTGCTTCCATTCATTTGGTCTTAATTCCTTGTAATAACATAAGCCAAGTATCATAGAAGAAAACATCACTTATCCAGCAGCAGGTAGGTCAACGTTTTCAGTTACACACCACAGAACCAACTCGAGCCAGTATGAGATGAAAAGGAATGTCTTTCTTTAAGGATGTCACTGTGGCAGGGATTTTTCACCTGTGACCTTGTGGTCAGGGACATTATCCAAATTATACCACCAGACTTCTGCTCATGCTACCTGAATAAACCACGTCAGTGGAAGATCAATTAACCTTTTCTCTTTTTTTCTAATTTTATTGAGATATAATTGACACATAACATTATCTAAGTTTAAGGTGTACAACATTATGATTTGTTATATGTATATATAATGAAATGATTATCACAATAAGCTTAGCTAACATCCATCACCTCACAAAAGTCGGCTTCACTCTTTCCCTTTTAAAAACCTCTGTGATTACATTGGGTTCATCCAGATAATCTAAGATAACCTCCCTATCTTAATTCCATCAGCAGTTTTAATCCCTCTCTGCCACCTAAGGTAACATATTTACAGGTCTGAAATATTTGGACAGGGATATCTTGGGGGACCCTTACTTTGTATACCATATGTCCTCAGGCTCCCAAAACACCTGATAGAAAGTCATTAACCGACCACATCACCACCCCAGTCACTCTTGATTCTCTTCAGCTAACTTATTTTAAGAGATAATTCCACCCAGTTTTTGGTCTGCCTCCCCTTAAGAGGTAAACTCCATGAGGGCAGGGGCCTTCCCTGCTCATCACTGCTATACCAGAATGCTTAGTTTAGCACGTAATACGGACTCCCTAAATATGGAATGAATGAATGGAAGAATTAGAAATATGAGGCTTGCCTTTAGTAATAATAAAATAACAATAATATCTAGCAAATAAACATATACACCCTCTTATGTAAAATTCACAACTGTTGTACCGCTTAAGTTTTAGAATCAGAGCTAGGTGAGAAACCACACTCCTTGACTCTCAAGTTGTGTAACTTTCGGCACGTTATTAAATCCTAAGCCTCAATTTCCTCATCAACAAAATGAATATAATAATAGTACTTACCTCAGAATTTTTATGAGGATTAAATGAAATGTTCAAAGTGCTTGACAGATTGGCTTATATAGCTAGCTATGTCTTTATCATTCCCTTTTTGTAGATAAGGAAACTCAAGCCAAACTATTAAATGGGAATCTCATCCTGATCTGCTTGACAACAAAATCCAAAGTCATTTTAGCTACTGTTTACCCACACCGCCCTCCTGAAATAATGGCCTGGAGTTTGGCCCAAGAAAGTGGGCAGAATTTGTCTCCATGCCTGTAGGGATGAGTCAACAGAACTCTAAAACAGTGCCCTAGGTTTGGGACAGTTTGTGGAAAATATCAAATGCACAGGGAGCTCATATGAGATACAAGGTCAGCAAAAGTCAGCTGTAACAATCCCAAGAAAATACTAGAAGACAAATTTGAGACAAGTATAGAGAGAGTCCTGGAGACATCAATGTGCAGGAGGAAAAAGTTCTTAATAGGAAAACTATGACTTTATCATTGAGTGGAGAGGAAGCTGAGAAGGGCACAAATGCAATCCCAACTGTTCTGGTCCCTCTATGGCACCATCTGGGACCACATGGCCTTGGAAATCACACTGCTCCCTTCAGAGGGAACTTCCTCTCAGGATATGTGATTCAGCCTGGTGTCTCAGTGTTTACCTCATCCTGAGGGTCAGGGCCTCCCAGGCCCCCATTTCGGTACTAGAATCCTGACCATAACTGGTGACAAGCCCATAATTATTCCTCTACTAATCATTTAACTGCTTGGGTCATGCACAAGTGCTATGTTAACGCAGAAACAAGATCTCAACACAGACTATTTTGCAACTTATTAGTGGCCAAGTATCTCCTATTGCTTCATCCTTTTCTGAAATGTTTTATTTCTCAGAAAAATCTCTGACAATATAGTCAGTCACACAGCAGTGGGACCTCTTCTTTGAGAAAAATTAATAAAAATAAATAGGGCCGGCCCGGTGCCTCAGGCGGTTAGTCCATGCTCCTAACTCCGAAGGCTGCTGGTTCGATTCCCACATGGGCCAGTGGGCTCTCAACCACAAGGTTGCGAGTTCGATTCCTCGAGCAGTGCCCCCTGCAACTAAGACTGAACACGGCACCTTGAGCTGAACTTCCCCTGAGCTCCCGGATGGCTCAGTTGGTTGGAGCACGGGCTCTTGACCACAAGGTTGCCAGTTCGATTCCTCGACTCCCGCAAGGGATGGTGGGCTGCACCCCCTGCAACTAACAACAGCAACTGAACCTGGAGCTGAGCTGCGCCCTCCACAACTAAGACTGAAAGGACAACAACTTGAAGCTGAACGGCACCCTCCACAACTAAGATTGAAAGGACAACAACTTGACTTGGAAAAAAAGGCCTGGAAGTACACACTGTTCCCCAATAAAGTCCTGTTCCCCTTCCCCAACCCCCAAAAAATAATAATATAAAAAAATAAAAAATAAATAAATGATAGAAATAGATGAAGCATATATAGCAAAACAGTAACAGGTATTGAATCTGGGTAGGAGGTGTGTATATGGATGCTAATTGAAATATTTTTTCTATTCTCCTGTTTCGAATTTTTCGTAATAAAGTTCTTTCAAGGATATTAAATATTTTACAGAATTTCCAAAAGAGTTAGAAATTGAGGCAGAAAAAGAGACAATGCTAATTGTCCTATTCCTATATCGTCACACCTTTAAATAATTTCCTTATGATAAGTTGCTAAAAGTGAATTTCTGTGTCAATGAGTATATACCAATTTATGGCTTTTGTAATTATCATTAAATTAACTTCCAGAAAGATTTTAGTATTTACCCTCCTATAAACTGTGTGCAAGAGTGCATATTGCTTCATAGCCTCATCATCATGGAGTATTTATTATTTTTAAAAAGTTTGATTAGCAAAAACCTATCATGTATTTCATCTCTTTGATTTATAGCGTTCATAATATAAATGTCATTTACAGTATCCTATTTATTTCTTGTTCATGTCCTTTGTCCATTTTTGTTATGGTAGTCTCATTTTTTAGTTGAGTTTAAAAATCTCTTTCTATATTAAGGAAGATAACTCTATGTCTGTCACTGTATCACATATATTTCCCATTTCCCCCTACTTTATCATTTACCTTTTAAATAGATAGTTTTAATTTCAAAAATTTCCTTTATAATTTGTGCTTTGGGGGGGTCACCTCTAGATTAAATATTTACTTATATTTTTTAATTTAATTACTGTTCTCTTTTACACTTAATACTTTAATCCTGCAGGAAAATATTTTATAAGATATGCATTAGTAGTCCTTTTTTTTTTCAAATGATTACCTAATCTCTCTTATCATACATGGAGTTCAAATATACATACTGGGGTCCATTTCTATTATGTTTCTATTTATCTGTGTGTCTATTTCTGGTTCCAGGCAATTTTATTCATTGTAGTATCATAATATATCTTAATCTCTGACACAACAGTCTTCTCTTTCCCTTTCTTTTCAACATTTTCTTCAATTTTCACCTAGTTATTTCTTCCATGTGAAATTTAAAAGCATTTTGTAAAATTCAAAAGGAAAGTCTGTTGGCATTTTAATTGAAAATGTTACAGGTATTTGGGGAGAATTTACATTTTTACTATATTACTCCTTCTATCCACAAACACAACCTGTTTCCATATTTAAGCAAGTCTTCTTCTAGTTCTCTCAGAAAAGTTTTTAGTTTTCTTCCTTATAGGACTTACACATCTTCAGTTTATTCCTAAGTCTTTTGTATGTGGATTTTTTTTTAAATTGTATGATTTATTATTTTTATTCCATTTTACTTTCTAACGGAAGTTTTATTTTTACATTTTACTATCTAGTCAATCTGCAAATTAAATTGGCTATGGAGTGAGATAAAGAGCTAACTCTTTTCTTCCCAAAAATGACAAGCAGTTTTTTAAGCAGTAGCCTCCATGGAATATTTAGCTACAAAAAAGTCAATACACACAGTACACACATACTGTGGCTGTAATTACGTAAAGTATACATTCCTGTTGACAAAGATTAAAAAAGAATATTAACAACTGGTTTCATTAAAAGTGAATTTTTTCTGTTTAAAATTTATGTTGGTTTTCTTTATAATCTTTTCATAATCAATATAAACCAAATGTGAAAGACTTCATCTTCACTATCATTCTTTTCACCTTTTCCTTTAAATCCTTTTCTAATAGTAATTTGAATGGAAGAGATTTTTGATATTTCACGTGAATAGTGCCTGGCATATATTTTCCTTTTAGGTGTTAACTGAGTGGCACCTCCCAAGCTAAACAAGTTGGTGCCTGCTTAGGATAAGCACAGACAAAAAGAAACCCATGTGTACCCTCAAATATTAAATTCTGGAATATGGACACTTTTTTATGGCTTGAGTCATGCGGTGTTTTTCTCCTTACCTAGAAATCTAAAGCAATATTGTTCAAGGTGCATGAACATAAAAAGGTTTTTGGAAGAACCACAGCTTCTGTTGGCAAATACCTGCCACTCCATTGCCTAAATAGAACTTGCTCAGCCTCTTCCAAGTTGTGTGTCTCTATTCCTTCATTAGCTGTGTCAGAATAAGAACGGCACTTTTCGGCATCTCTGTACTCTCAGCATTGCTTCTTATCATTGCTTTCTTCTCTGGACTTTTCCTTTTTTTTTTTTTAATTGAAGGAAATTTCTGGTAGAGATGTGCATAGACCATGAGTTAGAATTAGGAGAAGATTGTCCTTCTCAAAAGGATGGACAAGCTGTGGCCATTGAGGAACTTCTTGTCTTATGTTTTGTGAAGTTAAACACAGAAAAGGATATGACAAGTTTTACCCATGTGCAAGAAAAGTGGCAGATTTTCTAAAGGATTCAAAGAAATAATATCTACAAGCCAAAACGTGTTAATACCTTAGTGACCCAGATCATTTGGAAATAAACTATTAATAATTAAACTTCCCAGATAACTGAAAATTCCCACTGCCAGACCCATTATTACATTTTAGTAGAATTCAGGGATGACCTCAGTGCTTGTAAAGTTTGCAGGGTGATTTGCCCCTGCATTCAATAGCCTCACACTACTACACTTTGCTAAAAGTAGGCCTGCCTTTTGTCAGACTGTAGGTTGTTCTCTTTCTCCTATCAGCCTCTCTCTAGCAGCACCCCAGCTCCCTGTTTCAATTTACTTTTACTCTCCTATAGCACAGAAACCAGATAACCACACTTGTTGAATTGTGCCCCCAAATAGAAGCCTAGGGAAATTGTGGGAACATGTTCCTTAGTGGTCTCCCTGCTATGGCTTTGGAAGTCAAATGCCTCTTTAAATCTTTTTTCCTTGGTAGGGTTGTATAGGAAAAACACATCATTCATTCATTCATTTAACAAATAATTATCACATGCCTCCATGCTCCATTTACTATTCTAGATACTGGACATACAGTAGTGAATAAAGGAGACACTCAGTCCTTGCATGAGTAGTTTAAAATCTAGTCATACAAAGGGACGCTGTGAAGAAAGCCTCAAAAAATACCATGAGAGCATGAAATGGGAATTAATCTAGTACATATGAGTGGGTAACTCAGAATTGAAATTTCAAAAAGAACCAAAAAATGCCTGCACTCCAAAAGAACAACTTTGCAGCCAGGAAACCATAATAGTCCTACCAGAGGCCTGAGGCAGAGGCTCTGCAGGGAGTGAATTGTTTCTGGCAGCAGCGTACAACTCGTCTTTAAGCAGGTCCAGTCCCATGCACACAGCCTCACTCTCTGGGGCTGTAACAAGAGACCTGCTCCCAATCCCTTCACACCCTTCCTATTCAACCCCTCAGCTGCTATTCAAGCTGAATCTGCACAAGCCTTCGTGCTCCTGGAGAAGGATGTGAATAATTGAGGGGTTTGAATTTGCACCCACAGCTGGCTGCACTAGGCAGGAGAAAGGTGCCGTGACACGTGGCTTCTCCTCCAAGAAGTTGTGGGTGTTGGCCAGGGAACCTTGCTTTCAAGAACAAATAAAATGGGGGAACACAGAGCCCTCTCTGAAGAGTTTCAGATTTGAAGAGACAGCAAAGAAAGAGAAGCGTGAACGTTTCCATGAGATGAGTATCATGGTCGCTGGTAGAAACATCAAGTTCACAATTTAATTTAGGAAAATCTAAACCAGTATTTCTATTCTTCTCTCCTTACAGTTCTGAGTTTTGTGCCAGCAGAGTGAAATGCCTTACTCTCCCCACCCTGCACCTCCCCAAACCTCCCACTTTGCATTTGTTTGTGAAAAGAACATAAGCAGTTGCCTGTCTCTAACGACTCTTGACAATAAGCAGGGCAATGGTCTAAATTATTTAAAAATGAAAAAAAAAAAAAATCTGGAAAAACACTTAACAAGCTAACTGGTAGTTTCTGACGTGTTCCAAACTGAGAGGCATTAAAAAGAAAGCCTCTCTGCTTCCCATTCAAGCAGCAACTCAAGATATCAAGTCCCAGCCAAGGCCCCCGGAGCAGTAAGATGAGGTCACGGCTGACCACATGAGTGGACCTAATCCAAGAAAACTCTTTGAAGGTATCCTTTCTGGTGACTGAACAGATTGTCCCCTGAGGTGGAAGAAAACACAGATAAAAAACACTCGGGAAAAGCCACTGCACATGGCCCGGGGATGATAACATGCCTGCTGATTTCAGCTACTGACTGCAGGCTTCAAGTCACTTTTCTTTAACTCATTCCTATACTTTAAACTCCAGAAACTTCCATTGAGAAGAAAAAGCTGACAGGTGTCAAATGAGTTTGCTTATCATGAACATTATATAAGAGTTTCCTTTCATTTCTTAAGAACTCAGGAGTTGGGGGAATAAAAGAAAAAATATATATATATATATACATATTAATGTATATGTGCCAAAAAAGTGTATATAAGTGGACACTTCGGTCAATGTTGCTCAAGCAGTAGTTCACCGTAATCAGAAGTATCTGGATGCTGATGGTAACCACTTCGAGCACCTCTTGTAATTGCAGAAGTCAAACATGATTTGTAGTTATCTTTTGTTATCAGTATATATTGAGTATTACAATTTTAATACAGTTTTCCTTTCTTAAACTGTGTATACGTTTGCTGACACCCTCTGTATATGTATATATACAGAGACTCCCAGGTCTCCATCCATTAGAATAACCTTCCTAAAAAGTCACTTTCACTACCCAGTGCTCAGAAACCCGCAGTGTCCCCCAACATCGGATATAAATGCATTATAAATGGTCTCACTAACATGAGCCTTGTCCTGGATATAAGCATTTGCCCACTGGAAGCCAGTGTCATGCTCTCTCACCAATGTATCTTCTTAACATCAACATCTGCGCCTGCATCCTCCATCCAAGCCCATCCAAGTCCTCGTGTAGTCTAGGTCCTAAAATATCTCTTACATCTACCTTCTCTTATGCAAATTCACTCTCAAGTCCTTATGAATTCTCACCTGCTCTGCTTCAATTGTGTCCCATTAGATCTTCTGTCTACAATTCATCCTCTATGCTACCAGAGAGAGCTTCCAGAGACATAAACTGTAACATACCACTTAAAAATATTCTATGGCTCCTCGTAATTCAGATTAAAGACTGACTTTCTTAACATGTCATTCAAATTATTTCATGATTTAGCCCTCGTTCATCTTTCAAGTTACATTTCTGTGTATATTCTAATATAGAAAAACTTCTTGGACCTTCTTAAGGTGAGCTTTTCCCATACCAGGTCTGAAAATTAAGTTCGCGAACTTGTTGCAACTGTTTGCTGCAACGATGTTGCTAAGCTTTTTTGATATTAGAGGGATTATTCATTATGAATCTGTACCAACTGGACAAATAGTTAATGAAGTTTACTATGTGGAAGTGCTGAAAAGGCTGCGTGAAAAAGTTAGACGACCTGAACTTTTCACCAACAATTCATGGCTTTTGCATCACGACAATGCACCAGCTCACACGGCACTGTCTGTGAGGGAGTTTTTAACCAATAAACAAACAACTGTATTGGAACACCCTTCCTACTCACCTGATCTGGCCCCCAATGACTTCTTTCTTTACCCAAAGATAGAGGGACTATTGAAAGGAAGACATTTTGATGACATTCAGGACATCAAGGGAATACGACGACAGCTCTGATGGCCATTCCAGAAAAAGAGTTCCAAAATTGCTTTGAAGGATGGACTAGGTGCAGGTGTCGGTGCATAGCTTCCCAAGGGGAGTACTTCAAAGGTGACCACAGTGATATTCAGCAATGAGGTAGGTAGCACTTTTTCTAGGATGAGTTCATGAACCTAATTGTCCAACTTCGCATGTCCCATAACAATCTGTCTCAAACATTGTCATCCCTAATTAAGTATCTTTCCTGCCAGACTGTACATGCCTAAAATTTTTACATGAAGATATTAACTAGAATTCTTCCATTGCCTTCTCATCCAACCAAACAGTCCATGAGTGAAGTGATAGGAAGTAGAAGAGAACAAGGATGATGGGAATAGAGGAACAAAGAAGATGTTAGTCCTGACACTGGAGGGAGAAAAGAATAGGGCCTTGTAATCTCAGTTGGTGGGTGAAGAAAGAAAAACACTGCAACCAGCATGAGCTTGACCACATGACGCCGGCAAGGATCGAGGAATTGAACCCTGCTACGAGTCACCTTAAACAATACAGGCAGCGAGTCTCCCCATCAGGACCTCTGGAATAAAGCAACTGACTAGACAAGCTTTGGCCTGATGGATACAGACTAATCCCGAAAAACAAATGTTTCCTTGTGAATTATGTCTTGACCACATGCCAACAGGTGATTACATTTAAAGAAATACAGAGGTTGTTTTTTTTAAGAGTTCTTGAAATGTTCTCATCACTGAAATCTCCAAGAACAGATAAACATTTCAAAATCAACACACTGGCCCAAACAGAGTAAAAACAGATCACAGAAAACAATAACTCCTAGTAAATTTAACCCATTAAATCTAGTTCTCTGTGTTCTTCTCCCGACACAAAAATCCTCATCATTGGTCTCAACATCTAACCAAGCCCAAATTTACACCATCAAAAACAGGACATTCTAACGTTCTACCTTTTTCAGGAAGATGACTTATACAAATGAAATGAGGTTTTTATCCAGTTAGTAAATGTATTCTCAACCAAACTCTCTACCCTAAATGCACCATTATTTACAGAAAACATAACATAGACCCTAGAGCTAGTGTTTTCGTTGACTCTGCTGCCTACAGTTTTAGCTACACTTCCTAGCTTTCTTGTGTGATTGATATGTCCCTCTTTACCACCATGGGGTATAAAATAAGGCTGTCTTTTATTAATATTCAAATTAAATAACTATGCACCCTACTCCTCTTGTGAAAAAGTATTAATTGCCTCCCTCTTTGTGGTGTCTCACCTCCCATTCCAAGAGAAGAAAATCAACAACTCTTAGCTCAAGGGGTCGGTCCTGGTTACTATCCTCATGATGGAAGAAAACTGGAATCTATAAGGAGTCTGTCTACAGACAGGTGCCAGGATTTGCAGCAGCTGATGCTGATGGAGTATCTGTGGCAAGTGGCTGCTTTGATAGCAAGATATAATACCTGGTCATTGCTGCAGGAAGAGTGGTGACTCATGACATCTGTGCTGGCTACCGATCTACTGGGAAAAACGGACCCGGATAGCAATCTACATCTATGCCATTGGTTTGGCAGGAGTTTCTCAAGGTAGAGTACGGAAAAGTAGAAAGAGGCGTTAAGGTTGGCAATAGTCACTACCCAACAAGGACATACATACTGACTAGTCATCTGGCTTATTGTAAGTGATCATACACAGCTGTTTTCTGGAATTTGGCCACGGTGCTCTGAAGGCTGCAGCAGGAGGAATGTGCAGCATTGTCCAGGTGCCGTGCTCTAAGCCAGCCCTTTTCCTCATTTTGGTTCCTTTCCCTCACGGTGAACGTACCTACCCACCAGTTGCTCCTCGTCCAATCAGAGAATTGGTCTGTTAACATTAATCTGTAAAACAGAGGGCACTGAGTCTCCATGCTAATTCTCCCAGAAGGCTCCTCGGATCTTTGCAAATCGCTCACTAGTGCAACTCAGACATACATCCTAACTTAGGAGGGTGTCATGCGGGAGACCCTGCTCGCTGCGCCATTTGTCATGCGGGAGACCCTGCTCGCTGCGCCATTTGTCATGCGGGAGACCCTGCTCGTTGCGCCATTTGTCGTGCAGGGAGGCCTGCGGGGTCTCTGCTCCCGCTCCCCATACAAGAACGCAGGATATGGTGAGGCCAAAAAGGAACACCCACGGAGCCATAGATGGGGGAGTCATACCACTATATTCTCTCTGGCGGCACTATACTCTCACTGGAGGCTGGATCCACACTGTCCGCAAACCACCATCCACGCTTGCCAGCCCAGCCGCCATCTTCTTGCTAGCCCCCATTCTTCCTCTCTTCTCTCTCTGCTAGCGTAGCCACAGCAGTTATATTAGTGGCCAATGGCTCACTGGTTACAGCTGACGGCCAACTAGCCACAGCTGATGGCCATGCAATCACAGTTGGCCATTTACTACCTGAGCCAGCACCTGTCTATGTGAGGCCGAGAGCCTGGAAACTACTTTCTGGGGCTCTGCCCCCACAGAGGGTGTCTCAGTCAGAGTCCTGACAGCAAAGAGATGGCACACATGTCATTTGAGGATAGTCAGTAAAGGACTATTTAAAGTTGTGTCGGCAACAAAATGCAATACCATAATAGTGACAAGGCCTGAAGGGCAAGGGGACAGAGCAGACACCAGAACCTAATGAGAGCGACCCTATGTGGGGACAGAGCCAGGAGTGCAGTTTCCAGGCTCTCAGCCTCACGTGGGAAGGTGCTGGCTCAGGTAGTAAACGGCCATCAACTGTGATTAGATGGCCATCAGCTGTGGCTAGTTGGCCATCAGCTGTAACCAGTGAGCAATTGGCCACTAATATAACTGCTGTGGCTACGCTAGCAGAAAATGGGGGCTAGCAAGAAGATGGTGGCTGAGCTATCAAGAGCGGATTGCAGAGAGGCAGATGCTGCCAGTAAGAATGGTATGTGGTATGACTCCTATATCTATGGCTCCATGGGTGTTCCTTTTTGGCCTCACCATGTCCTGTGTTCTGATGTGGGGAGCGGGACCAGAGACCCCGTATGACAACCCGCATGACACCCTAATATGAGGACTACCCGACAGGAACTGTGGCCTTTAGTAGAGGGACAGGGACACAAGCAATCCTCCATTAAGAAAAAGCTGCAAGAATAAACAGATCAACCTCACTCTTCTCCTGCCTTTCCATTTCCTGCTGGTTATATCCATTGGCCAAATGCAACAGGAAGCCAGAAGGCAAGAGATCACAAGCCATGCACATCAGCCTCCTGAGGACAGAGCAGGGCTGAAAAGGTGAAGAATAAAACTGGAGGTGGGAGGAGAAGAGACTCAGCCCAGAGAGCTTGGGGAGAGTGTCACATATATATCTGTGCTCTTCACAGTTCATTTCATCAACTGGTGCCAGTCTGTAAAATGTTGTGGCTGAACTGCCATGAGATAAGCACCAAACTGGAGAGTATGCATTTAGAAGCCTTGATAGCAATTTGATGCTGCCACAACACTCAAGTACATAATCATAGACGCAGCTCATCAAATAGCAAATAGAGCAGTTCAGGACTCAGGACTCAAGTGAACTGCATGTGGGATGAGCTACATTCTAGTGATGTACAGATGAGCACATGAGGTATTCTAGACTCAGGTTAACATATGAGATATTTTAAGAAAAGTTTGTCAACTGTAACCCAAATAATAATAAAAATCTTTTTTAAACGTATTTATTTTTAGCACTTATTATTCTACCATTTCAACTGCTATATAATCATATATATAACTCATATATTTTTCCTTTATTAGGTAAATTAGGAAATAATATCTGTATAACTGCTTTCATATCTGATATTGGCAAAGTAACTTGTATTTTCTGCAGATAATGCTGAAAAAAAATTAAAAACAACCATCTGAAGGCTCTAGAGAGAAATCAAAAGCAGTAAAAATTGGACAGTAGCCAATCTTTGAAAGAAAACTAAATTGGACAAAATCTGTGTATATATAATTTTTGTACTCCCCAGTCCACACAAGCAAAAGGCAACTGAATTTTAAGCAGAAAATCCCAGTCTTACTGCTTTGAGGACCTAGAGTATGGAGTTTGAAGAAAGGGATCAATGAACTTATTAATGGACTGATAGAAATTATCCAATATAAAAAGAGAGAAAAAAAGACTGAAAGAAGATGAACAAAACTTCAGGGACTATAAAACAATTTCAACCAGACTAATATACATTTAATTAGAGTCCCAGAAGAAGAGAAGAGAAAGAATAAGGAAGAAAACTATTTGAAGAAATAATGGCCAAACACTCCCCAAATTTTGTGAAAAACAACATATAGATCCAAAAAGTTCAGCAAACCCCCAACAGCATAAATACAAATAAAAACACACTTAGGCACATCATAAACAACTGAAAATCAAAAATAAAAGGAAAATCTTGAAAGTATTGAAAGAAAAGGGATATATTACTAAAAGGAGAACAATGATGATGATGACGGTAGACTATTCATTAGAAACAATGAGGTAATAATACCAATTTTACACAAATTCTACCAAAAACTATATAATCATCTAGGCTTTGCAATAAGGCAAAATAAATAAATAAATAAATAAATAAATAAATAAATAAATAAATAAATAAATAAAAAGCAAAAAGATTCAAAGAGAAGAAATAAAACCAAAACCATCTCTAATCATAGACATACTAAACGTTAAGTTGAAAATCCTTAGGGACCTATAAAACTATAGAAACAATAAGTGATTTTATCAAGATCACAGGATAAAAAGTCAATATAAAATATCTATTGAATTGAATTTCTATATATTAGCAGCGAACAACTGAAAAATGACATTTAAAATCAATTCAATTTACAATGGCATCAAAAAACATAAAATACTTAGGAATACATTTATCAAAAATGTGCAAAACCTCTACATTCAAAACTATAAAATATTCTAAGATAAAAATTAAAGACCTAAAGAAAGTTATGCCATGTTCATGGGTTTGAAAACTCAATATTGTTAAAATGTCATTTCTCCACAAATTGATCTACAGTTTCTCAACAATGCCAGTTATAATTGCTGCATCTATTTTTACAGGTAATGACAAGATAATTCTAAGTGTATATGGAAAATGAAAAACAAAAAAACTGGTATAACTAAAATAATCGTTAAAAAGAGGGCAAAGTGGGATGCCTTACACTACTTCATCTCAAGTCTTACTATAAAGCTACAATAATCAAGAGAGTATAATAATAGCATAAAGACAATTATCAATGAAATAATAGAGTCCAGAAATATACAATTAATTGATTTTGAACCTGAACACAAAAGCAATGACATGAGAACAAAAGGAAAGCCTTTTCAACAACACATGGTACTAAAACAACTAACTAGATATATGTATGAAGGAGAAATGACCCTCAACTTCTATGTCACCATTCACAAAAATTAATTTGATGCAGATCACAGACCTAGCAATAAAGCTAAAACTGTAAAGCATCTAGGAGGATGTAGGAGAATATCTTCATGACACACACGCATGTGAAATTCTAAAATAGATAAAACTAAATTAAGGTGGTTTTTAAAAATCAGGGAAAAAAACCACCTTTGAGCGTGTGTACAGTAGGTAAGTTCTCACTTAACGTTGTTGACAGGTTCCGCAACTTTAACCAAAAGGACATATAACTAAACCAATTTTACCATAGGCTAATTGATAAAAACAAGATTAAATTCCTAGGATAACTTATAATGTTATAATGAAACAGAATAGAATGAAACAATGTTATTTGAGGTTCTACTGCATTGCAGGAGGGACTTAGGGACTGTGAAGGGGCACGAAGGAACTCACCTGAGTGACAGAAATGCTCTTTATCCTGATACAGGTTGTGTTACACAGGTATGTCCATTTGAAAACTCCCATATCATTGTACATTTAAGATTCCACACTTCACTATATGTGATTTTTAACTACTGAAACTGTAAATATACATAACAGTCTAGTGAGTAAATTTGCTTTTCACAGTAGCATAAGCAACTTTCTGTGTATTCTAGGCCTGGGCAAATGAGAAATTCTGTTATAGACATGGGTACATACATAGAATGTATCCTGCGGTGTTGGATTGAATTGGAAGTATCAGCATAAATCATGAAGAGAGAAAGAGAGAGAGACAGAGAAAGACAATGAGGGTAATTTGTATACGTACATGTGCGTGCATGTGTGCAAGCGTGTGTGAGTGTGTTAGCACTACCACTGAAAGGACCTCTAAGCAATGACACACATGTAACAACAAGCACACCTAGTTCTTAGATCTTGGTTTATAAATACCATTGCTTACTAAAAAGCCAGGGTTGCTTAGAGAAAAGGCTGATTCCAGGCTTGGAGCAGAAGAGGACAAAACGATCCTGTAATATCTTGCCCTGAAAATTAAGGAAATGATTAAAGAATGAGAGATCATATCAGAAGAACAGGATCCAGCTTGAAAGAGTTCCCATTGGTCAAATCTAGGACAAATAATAAAATCAACTGTTGTTAAATATAGTGGGTAAAAATCTGATTTACATAATACCCAAGTAATTCTCATAAAATATATCTCCACCTTTCAGGGGAGAGAGCTGGTGGACACCACCTTATCCAAATGATCTAAGTGAACATCACTAATATTGGGAGAACTGACACTATGTGCCTCTAGATGTCATGCAATGAGAAGGACATATCACTTTATCCCTGCCAAAAATGCATGGCCTGAAATTAATCATACCCACAATGAGGGACATTCTATACAATGCCTGACTTGTTCTCTTAAAAATGGCAAAGTTAAGTAAGACAAAGAAAAACTGAGTAACTATTTCAGGTTAAAGGATACCAAAGAGACCTGACAACGGCTACATGTGGTAACTGAATTGGACCCTGGAATAGCTATAAGGGATATTATTGAGACAAGAGACAAAATTTGGATATGAACTATGAATTAGTTAATAGTAATGTTATAGTAATGTTAAATTTCCTGAATTCAATATATGTATTTTCAGACAATCCACATGAAATGACTTAATAGAAAGGGATGTGATGTCTTGAACTTACACTCAAATGGTCCCAAAAAGATTTTTATGTACATACATGTAAACACATTGATATGAGGGAGAAAGAGAGAAGGGAAAATGCTAAAGTTAATGGAGCTAAATGGAAACTGGTGAAGGAATACAGGAGCTCTTTGTAATATTCTTGCAACTTTTCTAAAAGTTTGAAATTGCATCAAAATAAAAACTTAAGACAAAAATTAAAATTATATGTTTTGAAATATTTATTAAGTGACCAACAAATTGGTTATTTTACTGGAGAACTTATAAATTATTCTATTAAAAATTATTTTGAAAAGCAAAATTCTTCCTTAAAATGTTAAAGTAATGCATCTGAATATATTAGGAGAAAACTTTTTAAGCCTTTACATTAATTATCTGAACATTAAAAATAATAATGAAATTATTATTCTTGGTACACATTCATGTATTTAATTAATTTCTTATCTTTATCAGTCTATAATATCATGTGACCAGTGTTTGAGGAAAGAATTTTTAAAATATGAAATTATTATTTTTAATTTTATCATAAAATTGCCTGCGATATTTTTCATAGTTGAATTTTATGATTAATAAATTTGAAATGCATGACAGCTTCAAGTGATCCCTTTCTTTTGATGACAATATTTTTATGAGATGCTGAGCACTCTACAGGCAGCTTTGAGCAAAGTTTGCTAATCAGAGCATATTCTCACAATTTTTAAAAAAATTTTTTATTGGGTAACAGTGTGTTTTTTCCAGGGCCCATCAGTTCCAAGTCAAGTCTTGTCCTTCAATCTAGTTGTGGAGGGTGCAGCTCAGTTCCAAGTCCAGTCGCAGTTTTCAATCTTTCCAGGGGGCACAGCCTACCATCCCATGTGGGAATTGAACTGGCAACCTTGTTGCTGAGAGCTCACACTCTAACCAACTGAGCTATCCAGCTGCCCTCACATTTTAATTTTTAAATGGAGATCTGTAAATTTTCAACCCAAATATGTTTACAAGTACTTTGTTTTACTTTGTGAAGAAAGAGCACTTTCTTCACAAATATTTTTTACAAGATGAAATTCATTTTAAAAGGTGTTCTTCTTATAACTCCTCTAACTATTTAATCAAACTTAGATTATGCAAAATCACAAGCCCTCTCAATTTAAATCCATTCCACAATAGAATATAAACTTATCAAATGAAAAATAAAACCGATACAACAGGATGTTTCCCACATGATGAGCTATTTCACCATTTATGCTCTCATTAATTAATTTTGTATGGCTAAATCTCAATAATTCCTTGTTTGCAAGCTTTGTTTTTAATAAGTGCAATTTGCTGTAAACTTTAAAAGCTAAGTGTTTTGGTTATTCCCTTTGTTGAATAATTTAATTAAATATTTCCAACTAATTTTTAACAAAATGCAATCAAAATTTAGAGGATTTCTTCTCCATGGTTAACATTTAAGGTGATTTTCCAAGTAATTCTTCAAAAAGCTCAAAAATTTGTAAGATTCAATTGATGGTGCATGACAAAGTGAAAGTAAATACTGCCATGCTGACGTTTTTGTTTTTAACAATTAGCTTTATCACACATACACACACACACATATACACACACACAGTAATGCAGTTACTCTGCATACACATAAAAATATTTGCGGACATCATAAAAATGGCAGCATGAGGTGAGCCTCTTGAAATCTCCCCTGGAATTTACAACAAATTGAACAACTCCACAAAGGACTCCCTGCGCAGCAGACAGGCAACACTAAGAGGCATACTACTACAATCATCTAAAGGTTGGCAAATTGTGCGAGCAGCGGAGGAGGGAAGGGAGAATTGTGTTGACAGGGACATGCGAGAACAGGATGCAGACCTAGCTCAGTGCTCGAGCTCGCTGCATCCCAGAACTACCTCACCTGCGGGAGAGGGAAGAACTCAGACGGCTAGGGCTCTGCTTATGGCCCACAGGGCTGAGGGGACAGCATATAACACGGCTGAACCCAATGCTCACGGCAGAGACCTCGGAGCAAAGACTGAGGGAAGAAGGCTGAAAACGGTGATGTAAGCCCTCACTGCCACAGAGAACAGAAGCCTTAAGCATGGAGACTAGCCTCCTCCTCTCTACCCTCCCAGAGCTCGCCCCGCCCCCACCTGCCCAGTGCTAGAAGCAGAATGGTAGCAGTGTCAGATCAAAAGAACAGAATATCTGCAGTTCTGAGAACTGTGGTCCACAGACATGGACTCGCAGCCCAACTTGTTCAGACAAAGGGGAGGGAGCTATGAAAGCAGGACTGGCTGTGGTGGTGGTCACCGCCATTGCTCTAGCCACTTCTCACAACCCACTCCACCCTTCTCCCTACCTATCTGGGTGGATCCCTGCAGGAGTAAACAGAGCTGCTGAAACACACAGGCTCTGAATGTGGTGCAGGAAGAGCTTTGGAACTTCAAAAGCTCTCCATATCCCCACACGGAGGTGGCACACTATGACCCAGGTGAGCTGTTAACAGGAGACTCCCGCCTTCCAGGGAATCCCCCCATTGTGTGAGAAGCTGCAATAGTGCAAAGAAAACATAACACTACAGTATGAGAGAGAAAAAAAGGCTGCAGTTGGAGAGAAAAGAAAACATTCTACCAACATGTACTGGAAAACAAAAGAAAGACCATTTCTTATCAACCTGTTGCAGAACCCACTCCTGTAGATGTCTAGGAAGAGAAATGATAAATCATTAATTTGCCATGAATAACCAAGGTAACAAGACAGCTCAGAAAGAAAGTGAAAAATCTCCAGAAAAGGAACTTAAAGATATGGAAATATGTGACTTAAATGACAGAGAATTCAAGATTGCAGTTCTGAAAAAACTCAATGAGATGCAAGAAAACACAGAAAGGAAGTTTAGTGAACTCAGAAACACAATCAAAGAACAACATGAACATTTTACCAAAGAGACTGAAATTTTAAAAAAGAACCAAATGGAATTTCTGGAGTTTAAGAACTCAGTAGAATAAATGAAGAATGAAATAGCCAGTTAACGTAGTAGAGTTGACCAGATGGAGGAAAGAATCAGTGACATCGAAGATAGAAACCTAGAAATGACACGGATGGAAGATGAACCAGACTTTAGACTTAAAAGAAATGAAAGAAATCTACAAGAACTTTCTGACTCCATCAGAAAGAGCAACATAAGAAAAGTAGGCATACCAGAAGGAGAAGAAAGAGAAGGGAACAGAGAGTATATTCAAACAAATAGTCGATGAGAACTTCCTAAACTTGTGGAAAGAACTGGATCCTAGAATCCAAGAAGCAAATAGAACATCTAATTACCTCAACCCCAACAGGCCTTCTCCAAGGCACATTGTATTGAAGCTGTCTAAAATCAACGACAAAGAAAGAATCCTCAAGGCAGCCAGGGAAAAGAAGACAGTAACCTACAAAGGAAAGCCCGTTAGATTATCATCAGATGTTTCAGCAGAAACTCTACAAGCCAGGAGGGAGTGGAACCAAATATTTAAAGTATTGAAAGAGAGAAATTATGAGCCAAGAATAATATACCCAGCAAAGATATCCTTTAGATATGAAGGAGGAATACAGACATACAGAAGCTGAGGGAATTTTCTAATACACGACCTGCACTACAAGAAATACTAAAGGAGACTATTAGACCACCATCGACAGGAACAATTTGTGGCAACCAAAAGATAAAAAGGGGGAGAGTAAAGGCCTGAACCGGAATATGGGAATGGAGAAAGTAAGCGTGCTGAAGAAAATGGAATAGTCTAAATATCACACTTTGTTTTACATAAACTTAATAGTAACCACTCCAAAAACATCCAGAACTGAAATATATACTGTAATAAAAGAAGAAACAGAGGAAAAAAATCATAGAATACCACCACACAGAAATAATAGACAACAACAAAAAGGCAAAGAAACAATGGAGACACAGTCTTACCAGAAAACTAAAGATAGAATGATAGGAAATCATACATATCAATAATCACCCTAAATGTAAATGAATCGAGCTCACCAATCAAAAGGCACAGAGTAGCAGATTGGATCAAAAAACTAAACCCAACATGCTGTCTCCTAGAGACGCATCTCAGCTACAAGGACAAGCATAGACTCAAAGTGAAAGGGTGGAAATTGACACTCCAAGCAAATGGTACCCAGAGAAAATCAGGTGTAGCCATAATGATATCAGATGAAACAGACTTCAAGGTGAAAAAGATAACAAGAGACAAAGATGGACATTTCATAATGGTGAAGGGGGCTATACAACAAGAAGACATAACAGTCATCAATATTTATGCCCCCAATCAGGGAGCACCGAAATATACCAAGCAACTACTAACAGAACTAAAGGGAGAAATTGACCAAAACACAATTATACTAGGAGACTTAAGTACATCATTGACAGCTATGGATAGATCATCCAAAGAGAAAATAAATAACAAAATATCATCCCTAAATGACACATTAGATGAAATGGACATCATTGACATTTATAGAGCACTTCATCATAGAACATCAGAATATACATTCTTTTCTAGTGTACATGGAACATTCTCAAGAATAGACCATAAGTTGGGACATAAAACTAGCTTCAGTAAATTTAAGAAGATTTAAATCATACCAAGTATATTTCTGATCACAAGGCTTTGAAATAAGATATCAACCGCAAAAAGAAAGCAGGAAAAAACCCAAAATGTGGAGATTAAACAACATACTTTAAAGAACAACTGTGTCAATGAAGAAATAAGAGGAGAAATCAAAAGATACACAGAAACAAACGAGAATGAAAATACATCCTACCAAAATTTTTGGGATGCAGCGAAAGCAGTGTTAAGAGGGAAATTTATATCATTATAGGCCTATCTCAAGAAACAAGAAAAATCCCAAATAAATAACCTCACTTTAAACCTTAAAGAACTAGAAAAAGAAGAACAAATGAAACCCAAGGTCAGCAGAAGAAAGGAAATAATAACAATCAGAGCAGAACTAAATGAAATAGAGAACAAAAAGACAATAGAAAAAATTGTATGTCACAAAGAGCTGATTCTTGGAAAAGATTAACAAAACTGACAAACCCTTGGCTAGACTCACTAAGATAAAAAGAGAGAAGACACTAATAAACAAAATCAGAAATGAAAAAGGGGAAGTTATCATAGATGCCACAGAAATACAAAGGATCGTCCAAGAATACTATAAAGGACTATATGCCACCAAATTCAACAACCTAGAAGAAATGGACAAGTTCTTAGAAACATATAGCCTTCCTAGGCTGAACCATGAAGAATTGGAAAATCTAAACAAACTGATAACCAGTAACGAAATTGAATCAGTCATCCAAAACCTTCCCAAAAGCAAAAGTCTGGGACCAGATGGCTTCACTAGTGAATTCTACCAAACCTTCAAAGAGGATCTAGTACCAATCCTGATCAAACTCTTCCAAAAAATTGAAAAAGAGACAGTGCTCCCTAACTCATTTTATGAGGCCAACATTACCCTAATACCAAAACCTGGTAAGGATAACACAAAAAAAGAAAACTACAGACCAATATCTCTGATGAATACAGATGCAAAAATCCTAAACAAAATTCTAGCAAATCGAATACAACAATGCATTAAAAAGATTATTCATCACGACCAAGTGGGGTTCATCCCCGGGGCACAAGGAAGGTTCAACATACGCAAATCCATCAATGTGATACATCACATAAACAAAATAAAGGACAAAAATCATACGATTATATCAATTGATGCAGAAAAAGCATTTGACAAGATACAACATCCATTTCTGATTAAAATACTCAGTAAAATAGGTATAGAAGGAAAATACCTTAACATAATAAAGGCCATATATGACAAACCTTCAGCTAATCTCAAACTAACGGTGAAAAACTGAAGCCCTTTGCTCTATGTTCTGGAACACGACAGGGCTGTCCCCTAACACCTCTGCTTTTCAACTTAGTGTTGGAAGTCCTTGCCGGAGCAATCAGGCAAGAGAAAGAAATAAAAGGCATTCAATTTGGAAATGAAGAAGTTAAATTGTCACTCTTTGCAGATGACATAATGCTATATATAGAAAACCCTAAACACTCCACCAAAAAGCTATTAAAACAATAAATGAATGCAGTAAAGTTGCAGGCTACAAAATCAACTTACAAAAGTCCATTGCATTCCTATATACTAACAATGAAATCTCAGAAAAAGAAATAGAAAAAACAATTCCTTTTGCAATTGCAGCAAAAAGAATAAAATACCTAGGCATAAACTTAACCAAGGATGTGAAAGACCTATATGCTGAAAACTATAAGACATTTTCAAAGAAATTGAAGAAGACACAAAGAAATGGAAAGACATTCCATGCTCATGGATTGGAATCAACATTGTTAAAATGGCCATATTACCCAAAGTAATACAGATTTAATGCAATCCCCATCAAAATCCCAAGGCATTTTTTAAAGAAATAGAACAAAAAAATCATCAGATTTGTTTGGAACCACAAAAGACCCCTAATAGCCAAAGCAACCTTAAGAAAAAAGAACAATGATGAAGGTATCACACTCCCTGACTTTAGCTTGTACTACAGAGCTACAATAATCAGAACAGCATGGTATTGGCAGAAAAACAGACACATAGACCAACGGAATAGAATTGAGAACTCAGAAATAAAACCACATAAATATGGACAGATAATTTTTGACAAAGAAGCTAAAAACATACAATGGAAAAAAGACAACCTCTTCAATAAATTGTGATGGCAGAATTGGAAAGCCACATGCAAAAGAATGAAACTGGACTGCTATCTGTCACCATGTACCAAAATTAATTCAAAATGGATCAAAGACTTAAGCATAAGACCTGAAACAATAAACTGCATAGAAGAAAACATAGGTACTAAACTTATGGACCTTGGGTTCAAAGAGCATTTTATGAATTTGACTCGAATAGCAAGGGAAATAAAAGCTAAAATAAATGAATGTGACTATATCAAACTAAAAAGCTTCTGAACGGCAAAAGAAGTAATTGACAAAATAAAGAGGCAACCAACTGAATGGGAGAGGATTTTTGCAAATAGTACCTCCGATAAGGGGCTAATATCCAAAATATACAAGGAACTCATGCAACTCAACAACAAAAATCAAACAACCCAATTGAAAAATGGGCAGAGGACCTGAAGAGACATTTCTCCAAAGAGGACATACAAATGGCAAATAGACATGAAAAATCGCTCGACATCACTAATCATCAGAGAAATGCAAACAAAAACCACAATGAGATATCAACTCACTCCAGGTAGAAAGGCTATCATCAACAAGACAATTAGTAACAAGTGTTGGAGAGGTTGTGGAGAAAAAGGAACCCACATACACTGGTGGTGGGAATGCAGATTGGTGTAGCCGCTATGGAAGGCAGTGTGGAGGTTCCTCAAAAAATTATGAATAAAATTACCATATGACCCAGCAATCCCTCTCCTGGGTATCTACCCAAAAAATCTGAAAACATTTATCCATAAAGACAAGTGTGCTCCAGTGTTCATTGCAGCTTTATTTACTGTGGCCAAGACATGGAAACAACCAAAATGTTCTTCGATAGATGAATGGATAAAGAAGTTGTGGTATATATACACAATGGAATACTATTTGGTGGTAAGAAAAGATGAAATAGGACCATTTGTGACAACATGGATGGGTCTTGAGATTATAATGCTAAGCGAAATAAGTCAGACAGAAAAAGTAGAGAACCATGTGATTTCACTGATGTGCAGTATATAAACCAAAAACAACAAAAGAACAAGACAAACAACTGAAAGAACAAAAACTCATAGACATAGACAATAGTTTAGGGGTTACCAGAGGGTAAGGAGGAAGGGAGCAGCGAGGCTCTAGAAGAGGGTAAACGGGGTCTAATGTATGATGATAGAAAGATCACTGACTCTGGCTGGTGAACACACAATGTGAGATATAGATACTGTGTTACAGAATTGTCCACCTGAAATCTATGTAACTTTATTAACAATTGTCGGCCCAATAAACTTTACAGAAAAAAATAAAATAAAATAAAATAAAAATATTTGCAAAATTTAACCACTGTCAGCTTCTATTTCAATTGGTAAAATATTGAAATTTGTTTGGATGCAATTATGAGTTATGTGCACTAAATCAATTCTAAGTATATTTCTGCTCCATAGATATGTTTAGAACATAGTTTTTACCATGGTGATATGCTCTGCCAAAATTTATATCACTACAGCAACAAATAATTTCATCTTCAATGTTGAATTTTTAACTGAATTTATCACAATATTCACAATGTTGTCAGATGTTTCGCCCTCAACAGATGAACTTCTGAAAGCTTTACTTTGATTTCATGAAAAAGAATTGAATCATTAACTGGAATTAACTTAACTGATTCACTATTTGAAGTATCAGATGACCTTGACACAAAATTGGAATTATTCAACTGTTTGCAAAATTATTCTATTGCTAATGGAGCCAACTCTGACATTGCTTTGCACATGAAATCTTGAAATTAAAAGTGATTGAAATTAATTTAGAAGAACAGACACTTGATCTTGAAATGTAATGGCTGTGTGCGATGTTAGAAGGGTAGTGGATGGGGGGAGGGGGGCTGTCACTGTTTGAGGGATATAAATGATAAATGTCTAACTAGTACATTGTTTTGTGCACCTGAAACTAATAAAAAAAGTTTAAAAAAATAAAAAATAAATAAATGAAAAGTCGCACTTCAAAGGGTGATGTGTAAATATACCTTTCACAGCTGCACATGTTGAATTGTTTTCTTTGGGTACAATCCTCTCAAAATAACTTCTAACTTTGAAGTAGGTACTGTCGCTTCTTCAGCAGATGTGTGTCTCTGCTTTTAACGTTTAGTGATATCACTAAAATTCTTAATGTCAACAAATGTTTTGTGCAATTTTTGTATTCGTTATCAACTATGTTGAGAAAGGAATATTTAGGACCTTATTTTTCATTAAATATGCTGTGGGGGCAGAGCCCCAGAAAGAAGTTTCCAGGCTCTCGGCCTCACATAGAAAGGTGTTGGCTCAGGTAGTAAATGGCCAACTGTGATTGCATGGCCATCAGCTGTGGCTAGTTGGCCGTCAGCTGTAACCAGTGAGCCATTGGCCACAATATAACTGCTGTGGCTATGCTAGAGAGAAGAGGAAGGAAGAGAGAGGAAGAATGGGGGCTAGCAAGAAGATGGCGGCTGGGCTGGCAAGTGTGGATGGTGGTTTGAAGACAGTGTGGATCCAGCCTCCAGTGAGAGTATAGTGCCGCCAGAGAGAATATAGTGGTATGACTCCCCTACCTATGGCTCCGTGGGTGTTCCTTTTTGGCCTCACCATGTCCTGCGTTCTTGTATGGGGAGCGGGAGCAGAGACCCCGCAGGCCTCCCTGCACGACATATGCTCTTTCAGGTCTTTTGTTTTTTGTTTTGTTTTGCTTTTGTCTTTTAGCTTGTTGTTGCTGAAAGTACTTATTGCATAATTTTTAAAAAGCATTACCAAGTAACAAATGACAAAATCATTGCAGCAAGAGAGTTCGTACTATTTTCTGTATATCTTTCTGTGTCGGGACTGTCCAGCCTTTATATCTAACATATATTTTGTGTACAACCTAACGTGTAATTCCCTGTTTCCCACTAATAGACAACCTCAGGGCATTGTGAATCTCCCTGGTTTGGGCACATAACTGGGCACAACTGGCTGGTAGATAAAGTGCTGGCAGAGACAGCCACTTGTCAAAGAGCAAAAGGAGTTAGCTCAAGTGTGGATGCAACTGTTACCCGCTAGCCGCCTGTATGCTATTCTTGAAAACAAGGGGTTAATTATATCACACCTGGAAACAGTTGGGGAGACACATATGAGTTATCATTAGTCCTCTTTCAGATTTAACCACTTGTTAAAGTAAAATCTCTGTGCATTGCACATTGTCTTACAATGTGACCATGGCAGAAGCTAAAAGCGTGAGGTGGAGGGCTACTCTATTAGTTATCTATGCTGCATAACAAATTTTCCTCATCCATAAAATGGGAATAATCATAGATCTACTCATTGATTGTTCTAAGGAATAAAAGAGTTAATACATATAACTATGCCTAGGTCAAGGGAACTGTTTTAGCAGAATTAGGTATTATTATTATAGTTATTACTGCTTTCTTGGAAAAATTAAAAAAAAAACAAATGACTCCTTTAACAACTCCTCATTGTTGAAATTGTTAGAAACCGATATATTTTCCATACCCTTCACTGTCATGAATGTTCTCTCAGTGTTCTATTTGTGAATTCCTGTCCCTTTACAGTTGTATTTCTGCAGATAATACTTCTATTGCTGTAACCGCAGGAATTAACTTTTACGGATGGCCATGTTACTATTTTTGGCTCATATTAAACTTAAATCTAAAAAGAAAGTAAATGTAAGTGTATTTTGTATAAACTGTTACTAAGCCATATTTCTCTATTTCAAACTCAAACAGCTGGTTTTATGAAGGTATACTCAGAATTTTCCATCTATCCCCATTTTATCTAATCTTGTTTCAGTCCATAACTCTTTCTTTTGAGATCTTTTCGATCATCCAGTTATTAGCTTTAGATTCTTTGCCATCAAGAACATAGGTTTGAATTCAAATAGTTCTAGGCTTACATACCAATACCAGCACTACCTTTCATTAACTATGTGGAGTTGGTCGATTTCAACCTAAATCTCAGTTTTCTCATCTGTCAAATGGGAATAATAGATATTTATGTATCACAGGATTTGGGGGATGACTAAATGATGTAATAGCTGGTATATATCTCAACATCTTATTATAGAAATAAAATATTGTTATGATATTTATTATAACAACATTAAATATTTCATTTATTATTTATTATATTACTAAAATATTATTATGGAACACTATTCACCAGGATAAGAATGATCCCTGTGATATTTCAATAGAGACCTTCTTCCAGGTAGGCATGTGACTGTTTAACAGCTACAAATTGACCTACCAACCAATTTCAAAACCCTATCAGTAAGAAATAAGATCACTTTGTTATGACAGTGAGCACAAATTTCAGTTGGCTTCTTATGCTCAGATCTTTCTTTTCTGATGTGTTCTTTTTCATGTCTTATTCCCATTTCATTCTTCAACTCTTTGTGTATGTCCAAATCAGTGTGTCCACCTCAGAAAGTAAGTTCTTGGGGAGAAAACATGCCTTCAATCCAGCACCATAACTAAGCAGACAACATAATACTATGGACACATGTGGGTTCGGGGAGTATTTGATATGATGCTTTTTATGACAGCAGTTTACGTTGAATACCCTCTGAGCACCAGATATCCTAATAATGACAGTCAGCATTTCAATTTGCACCATGTGCCAGGTAGTCTTTTCACGTGTACAAATCTAATCCTTTAACAATTCTATAGTTGATACTACTATTATCCCAATTTTACAAATGAGGAAACTAATTTCCAGGAAGGTTATGTTTTTGACCACATGGCAGGGCTTGGTTATAAAACTAGCGGGTGTGGCTTCAGTTCCACGTTTTTAACATCTAACTATGTTACCTCTCTACTTGCACAGGATGCTACGTGCCTCACCCAGGGATCTAACTACGCACCTACTCTACCCTGGAGGGAGCACGCAGGGGCAGAAGTGTGCTGTGTGGAAAGCATGCATGGAGAACATATTCTAAGATAACACATCCCAAATGCTGCAAATGCTACTCCCCTCAAAAAAAGCCACCTATTTCAGCTCCACACAGAGTGGGCATTCCATACTTATCCAACTAACATTCACTGCACTGCTTTGTTTGTAAATTTCCTCTCCTGTCCAGGTGCCTTGTGAAGATACCCTAGGATATCCTGCATGTTCCCTCTCCCTGAGCTCACTTTCTTTCTCTCGTGTTGATTTCAAAGCACCCTACACCAAAATGAGTCCTCTCTCTCTCTCCCTCTGTCTGGGTGGACTTTGGGGGTGGCAGGAAGGAAAGGTGGTGGGGAGGGTCACACTGGATCTTGTACATTATGTTTGCACGATGAACAAAGCACAGCGTTTTGCAGGGCACTTCTCCCTCACTGCACAGGCCCAAACACTCAACCCAGCTGCCCCATTCACTACTGTCCTGGCAACTCCTGCTTGGTTTGTCTTTCCCTTGCCCTAGTTTTTTTCCCCCCCAAAGCCCTTTCATCACAGCTTTTCCCTTTGGAATATATCAAGGAAGAACAGAGGTAAAGGAGTGATGACCATTCCTTGTCATGTTGTCCACAGTGCCAGGTGGCCAGCATCTCACGAGCAGTCACCCCCATCCTCAGACCACATGCTGTAGGAGCCCCCCTTGCCTGCTGGCGCTTGGGCCAGGTCAGACTGCAATGTGGTCAGCTGACACTGTCCCCCTTCCCCTTTGCTCCATTTCCCTTTCCTCTGAGTGCTTTCGCCACTGCCACCACAGCATGAGGCCCTGTTCCAGCAATTGGTGGACGGTGGACGGTGCCCTTCTGCCAACAAGCCACAACGCCCTGCTGAATGCCAGAATTTTCCTTATAAAGCTCACTGGAGAAGTTTGTTCTTTAAGATCCCAGCGCATATCCTCATTCTGCCAGAACCACAGTAATGTTCTGACATGTGCCAAATACCACCATACTCATTATTACTTCATTCTTCAGGGAGAAATGCTATTCACACCTTTAGGGGATGTAAACTGAGACTCTAAAAGAATAGTAATTAGAGGAAGGGAGAAAGGACAATCTTCTTCTGTGTTTGATATACAGAGGGTGCCAAAGAAATGTATACACATTTTAAGAAAGGACAAAATGATTAAAATTGTAATACTCAATATATACTGATAACAGAAGATGAGTACTAGTCGCGTTTCACTTCTGCAATTACAAGAGGTGCTCAGAGTGGTTACCATCAGCGTCCAGACACTTCTGATCATGACGAACTACTGCATGAGCAACACTAACCAAAGTGCTCATCTGTATACATGTGTTTGGCAGCCCCGGTACACTCCAGCTCTGCTTGATTGTCTCCAGGTAAGTGCTTCCAGGGCTTGCTACTGACACTCACAGATATCAGGCAACTCACTTAGACCCTGGAGCTGAACCTGACTCCTCCAGCTCCAAACCCAGCATTCTTTCTACCAAGCCAGAAGGAGCACTTTCCCCATACCTTTCAGATATAAAATCAATCCCTCCTCAACTCTCCCATAGCACATCGGGAAATCACTCCCACCTTCCGCTGCCTCAATTGCTGTCACAGCTGCCTTTCTCCATCACTGGGGGGTGGGGGGGGGAGAAGGCCAACGTCCTCTTCATCTTTATAGACAACTCCCTCTGTCCCATCTTCGAGGTTCTCAACAATATTTTAAGACAGACAAGGGTCTCATACAGAATGAGTTTTCATTAATATTCAGGACAACAGGCCTAAAATAGAGTTGCTTATGTGAAGCTTTACGTCACCAAACTAAGGCTTAATTATAGTTTCTCTCTCCCAGAAATGGAATCTTCAACCGGTCAATTGGAAATTGCCTGATCAGCACTGGTAAGGTAATGAACCTGATAAGCCCCTGCCGTCCCCTAAAGGAAAGTACATTTTCAATCACCAACCCATGTGGCCTCCTTGTTACCGCTCTCTTCTGCCTGTAACTGTTTTGCACAGCTCCTCAGAGTTCATTTGTATCTGCCAGGTAAGAGGCTGCCCGACTTGCATTGATTTTTGCTCAAATAAACTCTTAAAATTTTTACAATGCCTCCGTTTATCTTTTCACAGTTCTGATGTCAGTAAGGGGAACCGCAGGAGAAGCCCGGCAGCCCCCAGGAACAACGAGCAACCAGACAGCGGTACCTGTGGAGCCTTCAGCGGGCTGCTTCCTCGCTGCCTCTGGATGTCGTGCACGTCCCCCTCGGAGCCAAGTTGGGCCGAGTTGGCTTTACGAACTTTTAGACTTCGAGCATTTCTTTCCCCCGACGGGGTCCGGAAATTGGCTGGAGTCCGAGTGGGTCTGACTGAGAAACCGGACTGGGTCTGACCTAGAAACGGAAACCGGTGTGGGTTCAGGGCTGGACTGGGATCACTTAGCAACCGGACTGGGTCCAGTGTGAGGCCTCAGGTGAGTAAAATTTTGTTTTAAGGCAGAACAAGTAGGTTACTCTTACCAAAAATAATCGTGAATTGCAGTGGCCACAGTGGAGAATGTTTAACCCTAGACAAGCTTGTCCATTTACGAGGTGCCCTAGAGAAAAAGGGATCTCAGCCAAGTACTCACTATAAAGGGTAGAGGGAGAATTATTTTTACTCCCTTACAGTTTCTGCTGAGCGGTAGGAGACCCACTGGGACACCCCACTCTCTCCGGATCCTGCAGAGGGCGTCCTGGGAAAACTGGCAGAAGCCGGCAAAGGGTGAGAACTCTTACCCAAGTCAGCTCTCCTGATGATAGCCTCACCTACTGCGAGTCAGGTCCGTACAAATCTGCCAGAGGAAGCTAATTTTGAATCAAGAATGCCTCCTGGTAGGTAATTCCTGTTTGAGTTTGTGGCTCAGGACTGAAAAGTGACCGCCATGGAAGTCAGTAAAATGTAAGTATCTGTAGACCCCACGAGTGATTCTGTTTTGGTTTTCCTTGCCCGATGACGCTCTCTTTGTATAGAGAGCCTGGATGCAAGCTTCCACAGGTTTAGACTTCTGAGGCTGTGATCAGAAACCTCTCCTTAACTCTTAAAGACATTGCAGAATCTGCTGCTGCCCAACGAAAATCCCCAGACTCTCTGGCCAAAGCTGCTCTTGATAATAGGATAGCCTTTGATTATCTTTTAGCTGTGCCGGGAGGTGTCTATGCTATGGCTGCTTGCTGCACTTGCATTAACACTTCTCGGAACCTGAGACGCAACTATGTGAGATCACTGAACAAACCACTTGCCTTAAGAAAGTGACTACTTCAGTGGGATCTTTCTTTGACATATTTCATTCTCATTGGTTTGGGTCTTGGAGGCCATGGGTCCAAAGTACATTCCAGATATTGGGAATTATGTTGCCTATAATAATCACAGTATCCTCCTCAGCGCATTATAGTCTCTCAAAAGCTTTAAATGCATGTTCGCCGCTAACCACCAAGCTTTCCCTAAGAATAGAACATCAGAAAAGAAATGAAGGGAGTGACCAACTTAAAGAATGTAAACCCCCGCTTCTTTATCCAATCGCCTATCGATGGGCATTTCAGTTGTTTCCATATCTTGGCTATTGTGAATAGCGCTGCAATAAACATAGGGGTGCATATATTTTTTTGAATGAGTGTTTTGGATTTCTTTGGATAGATACCCAGGAGTAGAATTGCTGGGTCATGAGGTAGTTCCATTTTTAACTTTCTGAGGAAACTTCATACTGTTTTCCATAATGGCTGTATCAGTTTGCAGTCCCACCAACAGTGCACCAGGGTTCCCTTTTTCCACAGCCTCGCCGCCACTTGTCGTTTATTGATTTCTTGATGATAGCCATTCTGACAGGAGTGAGGTGGTATTCGTTGTGGTTTTTATTTTCATTTTCCTAATGATTAGTGATGTTGAGCATTTTTTTATATATCTGCTGGCCATCTGTATGTCTCTTTAGAGAAATGTCTCTTCATGTCCTCTACCCATTTTTTAATTGGGTTATTTGGTTTTTTGATGTCGAGTTGCATGAGGTTTTTATAAATTTTGGATATTAACTCCTTATCAGATGTATCATTGGCAAAAACCTTCTCCCATTCAGTAGGATGCCTTTTGTTTTATTGATGGTTGCCTTTGCTGTAAAAAAAAAACTTTTTAGTTTGATGTAATCCCACATGTTTATTTATTCTTTTGCTTTCCTTGCCTGAGGGTATATATCAGAAAAATTTGGAGTATTACATGGCCATGAAAAAGAATGAAATATTACCATTTGCAAAACATGGATGGACCTACAGAATGTTATGCTAAATGAAATAAGTCAGACTGAGAAAGACATATCATATGATCTCACTTATATATGGGATCTAAAGAACAGAATAAACAAACAAACAAAACAGAAATAGACTCAGAGATATAGAAAAAAAACTGATAGTTGATAGATGGGAGGGGGTGGGGGTGGGGGTGGGGGTGGGGGATGAGGTGAAGGGATTAGAAAGTACAAATTAGTAGCCACAATATAGTCACGGGGATATGAAATACAGTATGGGGAATATAATCAATAATGTTGTAAAGAGTCTGTGGGGTGCCACATGGGCTCTGGACTTATCAGGGGGATCACTTCATAGACTGCGTAGATGCTTGACCACTGCACTGTACACCTGAAGCTGAAGTTGAATAATGTTGAATGTCAACTATAATTAAATACACACACACACACACACACACACACACATATGCAGAGGGTACCAAAAAAAGTATACACATTTTAAGAAAGGAAAAAACTGTTAAAATTGTAATACTCAGTATAAACCAATAACGAAGGAGGAATACAAGTTACATTTGACTTCTGCAATTACAAGAGGTGCCCAAAGTGGTTACCATCAGCGTCCAGACACTTCTGATTATGACAGTGCTTGAGCAACGTTGACCAAAGTGTCCACTTATATACATGTTTTTGGCACCCCCGGTATATATATATATATATATTCATTCATTCACCGGATGTGGAGTACAACATAGGGAATATAGTCAACAGTATAGTAACAGCTACATACAATGTTAGAGGGGTAGTAGATGGAGGGGTTATCACTTTGTGAGGGTGTAAATGTCTAACTATTACAATGCTTTGTACACCTGAAACTATTAAAAAAAAAAAAAAAAAGGATGTAGACCCCGGCATCAATGACCTGTGAATGCCACAGAGAGATTCAGCAACAACTCAAGAACTACACAGCAGTAGCTAAAAGTAGTATTTATGCCTCAAATTTTATATCATATTTCTCAGTAAGGCTGAGAGTCTAATCAAATGGGTGGAATAATTAAAAACAAAACAATAGATCCCAAATAGAGTCACTTGTGCTAAGTAAGCCCCATGTCACCAAACTGAGACTTATAGTTTTGGTTCTCACAGAAATGGAAACTTAAACCAGTCAATTAGGAATCGCCTGACCAGCACTAGGGAGGTAACCTACTGGCTAGACCCCTGACAGACATCCCCTAAAGGAAAGTAACTATGCAATAACCAACCCACTTTTTCACTTCATGTTACTTCCTTGTTCCTGCTCCCTTTGGTCTATAAAAGTCTCTAGTTTGTACAGCTCCTTGGAGATCCTTTCCATCTGCTAGATTGGATGCTGTCCCCCCTACCCCTCCCACCTCCCACCTCTCCCCTCCCCTCCCCTGCCAAGACTCGAGTGCCCTGTGTGGAAGTGAGGGCCATACAGGTAGCCAACTAGTATTAAACAGTAAAAGCCAACATTCCTCAGTCCTAAAGAATCTGTGGCACTGAAACATGTTGGGTTTTCTCTTCATTCACTTGTACCACAAACTTTCATTCACCATACAATATGTGACTGTTTCCTAAGCATTAACAATGCAGTGGTTTTGAAAAAGACAGGTCAGGCCTCTGTAATTCCCAGAGTGTGGTCGCTTCAACACCTCCAGAGATTCTTTAACATTCCTCCCACCATGCCCTGGAGGACGGGCTGGCCTTAGTGGCTCACTTCTAATGAATTGAATGTAGTAGAAATGCCACTGTGTTACTCAGTAATAAATAGCAATACAGCTTCTCCTTGGCTTTCTCTAGGATGTGTGTTCTCAGAACCCAGGCACCATGCCATGAAGACCAGGCCACATGAAGTCACATACAGGTGTTCTGGTCAACAGTCCCAGCTGAAGTCTCAGTTGATTGTCACCATCGACTATCAGACATGTGAGTTTTTGAGATAATTCCAACACCAGCCCTTGTCTGGCTAAAACTGAATAAGACATCCTGAGTGATAATTACCTAGCTGAGGTCAGTCAACCCTCAGAACCATGAGAAATAAGAAGTGGGTTTTGTCTGTTTTATGCCACAAAGTTTGAGATGGTTTGTCATGCAATGAGAGATGAGTTTACAGTCTAGTGGAGGAGAACAGACATTAAACAATTATCCAAAAAATTCAGTTCAATTATAAGTGTGCCATGGAAGTCTCTCCTCCCCTGTCTCACAAGACACTACCCCATCCTAGCTCTTCTTTTCCCTCATTCCAGGTTCCCTGTCCTTTTTAATGGCATCACTGTCCTGACAAAAACCAAGGCTGATCAATTTGAGTCGTTATTGACTCGTTTTCTTCGTACCCACACTCAATCGGTTATCATATCCTTTTGACTCTGTTTCCAAAGGTGCCTCCCGTCTGGCTGTATCTTAACGATCCCACTCCCACCTAAGCCCAGGTCAGTCCCTCAAAATCTCTTCCCCATTTTTTTGAAATTACTTCCCCAATCGGTCATTCAACTCCTTGCCTATTCACTACCGTCAGACATTGTGTTTTTAAACCACATCCCCTATCTTTCCCTCTCCTGCTAAAAACAAAACAAAACTGTACTATCTCTTCACTGCCTGAAAAATATAGTCCAGATGTCTGAGGCCTTTCATGATCTGCTGCTAGCCTATGCTCTGGCTTTGCTCTCCACACAGTTCTATTGCATGCTACACTCCAGATAATCTGGGCTTCTCAATATAGTCTGAACACACTCCTGTTTGATGCCTCTGAGCTCTCTATCCCTCTATTGAAAATGTCTTTCCCTTCCCCCATGTGTTCAGGAGTCTACCTCCTATGATCTCCTATGGCTATGATTGCCGTTGGTCCTATGGCTAGGTAATAACGATAGCTGAGATGGTTTGTGGCCCACCATTTCACACAACAGAAGTTAGGAGTTTTAGCTGAGCTCATGGCCAGCGAGACACTACAGTTCCCACCCTCCTAATGCAACCTGACACAATCATATGACTAAGTTCTGGAAAAAGGGATGGTAACCAGAGATGGTATGGTACCTTCTGGGTTATACCCTTAAAAGGAATAAGCATGCCTTCCTGTGGCCTTTTTCTTTTCTTGCTGGCTGGCATGTGGTAAGGGCTGGAGCAACCATCTTGATTTTAGAGATGGAACTACATGTTGAAAATGAAAGAAATGCAGTCTGACCTCCTACGTACCTCTGGACAGAGAAAATAAGCTTCTATTATGCTATGCTGGATTGGGTTGTCTCTTTGCTACAGTAACTTAGTCCATCCCCCATATAATATCACAGCTAATCTTTATGTTGAGAATCTGTTATGTGAAAGACGCTGTGAGTCACATCACTTAATCCTCAAAAGAATACTATGATGAATGTAATATTAGAGATGAGGAAATTGAAGGTCAGAAAGGGTTTGCAACTTGCCCAAAGCCACACAGCTAGTAGGTAGTGGAGTTAGAACTCAAATGTAGGCCAGCTGATTTAGAAACTATGCTTTTAATCAGTAACTATCTCTTTGCTCTGATCCACAGCCATACAGGCATAGACAGAGCTCATTGAGGTTTCCCAAGTGTCTACATAAACACTTAGAAAAATACTTTGTATATAGTAGATACTCAATATATGTTTGTTGAATGAATAATTGATTGGTTTTAGGAAAACAGTCTTTTTGAAAGTTCCTAACTACAATAATATGATACGGTTGTTTCCGGCGAGCCAGCAGCCATGCATCCCTATTTTACACAGAACACTGTCCTAGGTGCTTAATACCAGACATTTTTGCTCTGAAAAATACCATATATTAGAGCACTTTGGGTCCATGTCTTTATCCATTCTACGTACAATCAACAAAGAGTCTATGTGAGTACAGCAGGCAAGTCAGGAAAGCATTCAGCCTGTTGCAGTCATCTGTATTTATTTACACAGCTGTTCTTCCCCTTGTTTAAGCAGAAGACTCTGGCCCAGAAATCAGAGATGGAAATAAAATTAGGGAGCTTTTTGAAGACTGCTGTGCAGTATCCTGCATCCTGGGCTCTCAGCAGGGACGTGGGGTCCAGGGACTTTCAAAGTCTTCCTTTGTGCTGTGTTAAGTGGTACTAGTACAAAGTGAATAGTGCTGAGAGCTTGGGGCTGTGGGAGAGGTTATTATAAAGTGCTGATGTCCTGTTGAGAGGGCTGAATGTGTTCCCTTCTTCAGGGCTCTTATCTGGAGCCTTTTGGTAGAAAAGGAATAGAACAGAACGCCTGAACTGTTCTAGGGTTGCCTTCAGCCCTCTCCTGGGAAAACTTTTAGCAATAAACACAAATCAAGAGGAAACTAAAGAATGGTTTTTTTAAAGGGTCTTCAAACAGTCAGGCTTTATTTTTTCAAGTGGGGGGACTGAAAGAAAATTATAGCCAACTTTCTTTCTGATTGAGGTCCACAGACCTCTCAAAACAACACAGATGCTGCATTGAACGTTAATAAGCTCTGCAGCGGTATGTGCTTGAACTCAGTAGCACTAAGATAGAGAATGATTTTTAAAACTAAAAACAAAAACACCCCCCCACACACACACACACACACACTCTCACACACACATACGCAGAGAAAGACCATAAAAGCTTGCTGTAGGGGCAGCTGGATGGCTCAGCTGGTTAGAGCGCAAGCTCTGAACAACAGGGCTGCCGGTTTGATTCCCACATGGGATGGTGGGCTGCACCCTCCACAACAAGGTTGAAGGACAATGATTTGGAGTTGATGGGCCCTGGAGAAACATACTGTTCCCCAGTGTTCCCCAATTTAAGAAAAAAATTACTATAAAAAGAAAGAAAAGGCTTGTTGTAATCATGACTTGTATTAGTTCTTCGGGAGGTCATGCAATAAAGCTGAATTCCTTTTCAACAGTACATTCAAAAATAAATTTTCTCTTTCGATTCCTATAATGATGTACACGTAAGATTATTCTTTCTTCTTCCTATGGGCACCTACCAGATTAACATATCAATTTAAAAGTAAGCATTAGTTTTTCAGAACATGTATTTAGGAATAATGCCCTCACCCTGGCATTCCATAGAGTCCTGTGTCTCAGGGCTGAGGTGCAAGGGTTGGGAGGTAAGATGGATCTGCCACCTAGAGGAACATGTGGACTAGGAGAAGCTAGGTGATTACTGAAGAGACATGTTGGACCTACTGGTGGTCAGTGTTAGTGCAGCCAGATCTAGTGGGACAGAAACAGAATGGGTGGAGGGTATATGACTGGTCCTGAGATCAAGTTCAGCAAATCATCAAGGATGCTGGGTCTTTCTCCCCTGAGTTTTAGGGTCTATGACAATAATCCCATAAATATCATCAAGGACATGTAAAACACACTGTGTAGAGGGAACTATGCATGCAGGTCGGTATCTCTTTGGGGTTAATTAATTTGAGGTAAGACAGTCAGAGCCAAGCTCTGTGATAGATGCCGAGAAAGACAGATGATGCTGTCTTAAAATGAGCACCACTGGAAAAGGTTGAACTCGGTGTCAGAATTCTAACTGGCAACAGTTAAGTTTGGACTGGAGATTATTTGTCTGCGAGGTTGTGTTAATGATTATTTGTAAATCATTTCAAAGAAGGAAAAACAATGGAGAAATATCTCTTTATGATTTCTCTCATGTTTATATTAAGATAGGAGAATACACCAACATAATTAATATAGGGAATTTTTTGAAGGCAAGAGTGGCTTTGCCCATAGAATGAACTGAGGTAGAAGATGCCAGTTTCAGTGTCTCTTCTTAACATCTCTATGTATTATGTCTCTCACCTTGAAAGGTGGGATAATTTATCAGGAGGGAAAATCTGTTTCCCAGGGAAGAGTAACTTTCAAGCCCTCTTTCCAACCACTCACTCACTCCTCTTCCTCTTCCTCTGGCAAATTTGAGAAAAATGAAAGTAGACCTTCTTGACTTTATTTCTTCCTTTTTCTTGGAAGTAAGTGGGCCACAAGTAGCATTGCTTCCAAAAGTCTTACCTGCACAGTTCTCAGTTCAAGAGGCCATCATCCCCAGACCAGGGTTGTATGTGACGCAGGGGGACATACCTGCCTAAATCTGAGGTTCAGCTCACAAGCCCATTTGGAGGCCATACTTAGCTATCCAGCTCAAGCTTATTCTCTAAGAAAGGTTATATTTTGATTTCCCATATACCTAATTCTTTATCTTTTTTCTCAATATGTTCAGAACCTGGACAGAGAAAAGAAATGCTGTATATTAGGCTACCTGGGAAATCCCAACAAAATACTGGGATTTAATGAGATATTGGAATGTATAAGTGCATGTAGAAAAATAGGCAAGCAAGAATAGCTAAGATAATTGTGAAAAACAAGAATAGTAAAAGAAGAACTTTATATTATAAAGCTACAATAATTTAAACTGTGGTATTGGCACATTGAATATGCAGACAGATCGATGGCTTAGAGTAGAAAGCCAAGAAATAGACCTAAACATATGTGGAAATTTAGTACTTATAAAAATGGCACTTAAAATCAATGGATAAAATAGAGATTATTTAGTAAATTGTTTTGAGATAGCCACCTGGGAAAAAAATTAAGTTGGGTCCTTACCTTTATGTTGAGATAAATCCAAAAAAATTCAAAGAAATAAAATAATAAAAATTCAAGAAGAAATTTTTGAGTCTTTTTATTAGCCTGCAGTAGAAATTCTTTTCTAAGTACTATACAGTTTCCCAGAAAACCACAAAAAGATTGATTCTTTCAATGATATAAAAATCAAAAGTTATGTATAGCAAAATCCATCATAACCATAATCAAAAGGTAAATGACAAACTGATCAAAATATTAGAAATTTAAATCACAGAAAAAAGACCATAATTTCCTAATATGCATTCTATAAAACAGCAAGAAAAAACTAAAAATTCTATAAACAGGCAAATTATATGAAATAGAAATGGCTCTTAAAGATATAAAAAGATGCCCAGTATCACTCATCAGAAGAAACTTGTAAATAACTGTACAATGACTTGTCACTTTTTGCCTATTAAATTGGCATAAATAAAACACCTGCATAGAGCACTGTGGAGGAACCAGCACTATCAACACATTATTGGTGGGAGTATAAATCGATACACTCTCTACCGAGAATAATTTGACCATATCAGTTATAAATGCATATACCCTTTGACCCAGAAATTCCTCTTCTAGAATAATTCTATTATACCAATATATTTGCATATGTGCAAAATATATAAGGTATTCAGTGCAACAGTATTTATAATAGCAAAAGATTGAAAACTATCTAAATATTCCTTATTAAGGAACAGATTAAATTATGATAGATCTCATTAAGATATAAACTCTATGAGGGAAGGGATTTTTGTTTGTTTTGCTCATTGATATATCAGAGCTTAGAAAAGTGCTTCACACATGATATGTTTTCAACAAATATTTGTTGACTATATCCATACAATAGAATTCTAAGTAGAAGTAAAATCGAATAAAGAACCTTTTTAAATACAGATATGGAATGATGTCCAAAATACAGTAGTGAGGAAAAAATAGGAAGGTGGAAAACAATGTGTATTATTTATTATTTGGTGTGTGTGTGTACATTACATGTATTTGCTTATATATACACAAATATTTCTAATTTTGAATAAGCAATCTTTTTGTTTACCATATTTTAGCAGCTTTACTAAGGTATAATTGATATGTAATAATAAATATATGCACAGATAAATATCTCTGTAAGGATACAAAAAACTAAATCCATGGATTGCCTTCAGAGAAGGAAACGAGCGATTGGGGCTGGGGTAGGGCATGAGTATTAAAGAAGTTCTTTACAACATAACATTTTGTGTCTTTAAATTTTGAACCATGAGACTATATTAACTATTCAAAAGAAAAATAAATAAAATGTAAGCTATTAAAAATGAAAACAGTTCGCTATCTTGATTGTGGTGATGGTTTCATGGATGTACACATATGTCAAAACTTACCAGATTGTATACTTTAAATATGAAGAGTTTATTGTATATCAACTATACTTCAGTAAAGCTGCTAGAAATATGGTAAATGAGGAAAAGATTGACTATTCAATAAATGGTGTTGGAATATTTGGCTACCATTTTAGGAGAACAAATTAAAGCTAGATCCTTACATCACAGCAGACATAAAAACAAATTCCAATTTGATTCAAGTCCTATATGAAAAGCAAAGTAAAGCAAACATTATAAAAATATTGGATGAAAACATTGGAGAAGACAGTACTTTTATAACTTTAAAGAGGGGAAGGACTTTCTAAGAAATACTCAAAATCCAGAAGCCATGGAGAAGAATGTAAAAATAGCAGACTTCACTACCTAAAATTTAAAACCTCAGATGAATAAAAATAATGTCATTGACCAAAGCCTCAAGGTATCCTGTAGAATAGGGGTGTCCAAACTTTTTTCAACGTTTTTCACCAAGGGCCATATGCGGTAAAATACACAAACAGCCAGGCCACTCACTGGAGGTGAAGTATGTATTGCCTCACCTGGTTTATTTAAGTAAACTAAATATATTTTTGGAATTTGCTGCGGGCCAATTAAAAATAGATTGTGGGCTGCAGTTGGCCCGCAGACCGCAGTTTGGACACCCCTGCTTACCCTATCTTTAAGAGTGGTGTGGTGCCAAGAAGTGGAAAAGACTCCAGGACACAAGTTTAGGGACAGAAGGGCTTCTCCACCTTTCTGCACCCTTTTCCCTTTTGACTGTCTAATGAAGTCTCTTCTCAGAATAAAATAAAAAATATAAGTACATAAAATAAAATGAAAAAGTTTACAAAGGGAACCAATTATATTGAAATAAAGTTATATCTATATGTGCTTCTTTACTAACACAATAAAAAGATATGTCATCAAGTCTAATAATTACTGCAATTTGAAAGTAATGAGAAGCATAGATAACATTCTGAGATATCTGAAACAATTGTAAGGCAAATGATAATATCTGTGATTTCTACTGTGACAACATCCATGTACTGCTAATACTGATGTGGTTTGTTGCCTACATTCATAATTAAAGAGATTGTTGAATTGCAGTTAAAAGTTAGTGAAAATCACGTTGGGATGTTTTTCCCACCCAAGTTCACAGGTTTCTGAGTGCTATCCACAGAATCCATTTGGAGGGCTCCCCCAGCCCCAGGTTCAGAATTCCAGGGCAATATCTTGACACAACCTCACAAGATAAAGAGATGCAAAGCCCAGTCAAGGGCTGTAGCTCCCCTGTGACTGCTTAAAGACACCCACCTGACTTGAATGTTAGGCAAAGAAATTCAACTTCTGGGAGCTGGGTCATGTGGCCACCCCACCTTCTACCCTTCAAATTCATGACACAGAGACTGTAAAGAGCACCACAGGATGGCAAGTAGGGGTTGAGGAAATCTGCAAATCTGCAACTTCACATGTCACACCCAGCCAAAATCTCTGGTCAGTGTGCAGAACTGACTAGCTGGAAATGTACAGCTGGAAACATGATTCCAAAATATTCCTTTGGGAAAGCAACCCCAAAATTATTTGGATAACATAATTGTTCTCTTAGCAGGCAAGTATCTGTAATCCTGGGGAGACTTAGATTTAAAATCAGAGAAAATGTAAATCAAATCTATGGTACTCTATTCTTGTGCTAAGTTTAAAAAGAATCTGTGACTATTTGATATTTGAAAACTTGTAATGTTTAAGGTAATTTGATATGTTAGACAGCACTTGTGCTTTTCCCTCTCTTATCTCACCATCTCCCTTCCAACCCCTCCACATCTTCTCCATTTCTAGACATTGGAGAGCTCCCAGGGCCAGTCCTTGATTATCTATTGTTGATTATCTATTCTCTCGCTACACTCACGCCCTGTTAAGATGATATCCATGACAATAATATTAAACTGTACAATAGCTTTAAACACTATCTAGACATTGATAACACCAAATCTAATCTCAAACCATACCTCTCCCTTGAATTCCTTCTCTTATATCTAATAGCCTATTAAACATCTTTCCTCTGTTATCTCAAGTTTTGATTTCCTGCCCTGACCACACCCCACACAAGTCTGTTCCTGGTCTTCCCCAAATCAATACATTGCAACTATAGTCTTACAGTTTCTCAGGCCCAAAAAAACCTTGCTGTCGTTTTTTGAGCCAATAAATGCTTATAAAAATTTGGCTAACAATATGAGGCAGAATAATAGAGATTTCAAGAGATGTAATTCCAGTCTTTATAATAATGTAATAGTATACTTTGTAATAGTGTGCTGGGATGTATAATGTTAAACCAAATAACCATAACTCTTTAAGCTTTAGTTATTCCATTTCAGTTATTAACCTTCTGCTCTGTCTTCATACTCCCTCGCGCGTGCCCTTGACATGCTCATACAGAGCTGTAGCTTTTACGTCCACGTCTGTGAAAAGTCCTAAATGTGACATTCCAGCATTCTCCCTTTCTTGAATGCTGTTGCCACATGAACATCTCCACTTGGAGATCTGAGAGGATCCAGAACAGAACTCTTCATTCATTAACACCTAACCTGAACCTTTGGCTCTCCACCCCATTCCCCTTAAACTCTATTTACCCAGTTGCTCTAACCTAAAACCTTAATTTTATCCTTCACTACTCCTTTCTTTCATACGTTTTGTCCAATTTATTATCAAATCATGACAGTTGTCTTTCCCCAAATAGGACTGCTTCTCACCACCTCTCTGGTTAGTCACCTTAAACCAAGGCACCATCATCTCTCACGGATGCTTTTCTGGTAGCCTCTTAACTAATCTCTCACTCTACTAACCATTCTCCATTGCAGCAGCCAGCGTTAGCCTTTTTCACACCGCACCAAGTTAACCCCTGCAATGGCTTCCTATCCCACACAGAGTGACATCTGAAGTCCTTTTCTGAAGTGACAAGCATTTATTTGTTTAGGGCCTGTATCCTTTCCCCCCACCCCCCACCCCCAACTAGTGTGTATGCTTAAGCTCCTTGACAGTTAAAACCTCCTCTCCTTTCTCCACCACTTTACCCACAGCCCCTTAAACAGTGCCAGGCAGAGAGTAGGGACTCCATAACTATAAATTGCTTGAAGAATAAATAAACTGCTGAATATGGAGTGAAGGTTGGGAGTGTGAAGGAGTGTGGAAGGGCAACACTAACATCTTCATATTTTTTACTCATTTGCGAAGACATTTTGAAGACCTAAGTCTTCAAAAATTTTAAAGGGGAAAAAATGTATTTAAATGTGTCAACAAGTTCAAGCTCTATCTAAGGACTGAATGGGCACAAGAATAAGATATGTAGAAAAATCTGTAGGTCCCATGCTGATGGAGCTAAGGAATCTGAAAATGTTAAATAAACTTTATAAGGAAGATCAGAAAAGAGCCTTTCTTTAATCTACACTGACTTTGTAATGAGGATTGAAATCCCAGCTTTGGCCATAGGCTGTTTTCTCCTTTTGAAGATTATATGTGCCCTTGCTCACTCCCTTGTTCTTTACCCTTTTCTCACCCTAATCACACCAACTTCAAATCACACAGTCAATGTGCATTTTTAAACCTCCAGGCAACTCTCCACAACTCAAGACAAGCCTGAAAGAAGTACCTTCTTCCTTAAAGCCCCGCTATCTCAAATAAAGATTGCGATCTCATCAAGAAGACCCAAGAAAACATTTCTAAAGGCCAGCAAGGAAGTAATGAATTCTCTGTGATAAGAAGTTGGGAAAACCAGTTATTCCAGGTAAGTGAAAGGAACGCCAGAGCGGTAGCTCCAGGATTGACAGTAAGTGCCTGCTGGAATAGGGCCAGTTTCAGAAGGAGTGTGGTAATCTGTAGTTTGAATTAAAAGATTCAAAGAGTCGTCAACCTGTGGTAAATTTACCCCCCAATGTGCCTCCTTTCTTTAATCCCACCCCCACCCCCCCACACACATTTTATCCTCCAGGCAAACCCTGGGTTGGGATTAGATTGGGACAACACTGCAGTCACTATACTGCTCCAGAACAATAGGCTTCACCTGGTATCTCCAGTGTCCTGGAAGAATTTGAAAATAGAACCAGCGGTAGAAGTTCTGAATCCTATTGGATTTGGTGGAAGAAAGATACAAGTATAAGCAGCTCTGAAGAAAAGGGAAACTCCAGCTTCTTTGTCAAGGGCATGAGGAGTGAGCGCTATCTTAAACATGACATTTGAAAAACATGGCCAACATCGAAGAAAAGGAATCCAACAGATTATCTAATAAAATTATTGGCTCTCTTCTACATCTGGTGAAAACTGCTTTTTCTAGTCTTTTCTATCTGCCTCATAAATGTTAGAAATTGTTATCCCTTGGTGTATCTATTGCCCCTGAGGCAGAGCTTGCTTTAATGGAATAGAAGAAAACCAGGATTTTGACCAGAGTGTGGATTGGGGCAGGGGGTGGGAAGGCTGAGAAGACATTCTGTTTCTGCTGCCAGAGATCATGGAATGTAGACGAATGTTGGCCACGAGGGGATTGCTCCCCTGGTGTCTTTGTGACCTTTAGATCGATGTATACTTTTGGCTCATGAAGATTGGGTAGTCCTTCAAGGTCTTAGGGGCTGATTTTGTTGTGGTTTGTATTATTGCTTGTTATGACAGATTCTAGAAAAAAGCATTTAGCATTCTATAAATTAATTAAAACAAGGCTACCTTCTCATTTCAAAAGTCCCACCGAAAGACTTCTTTTCAATCTAAGAAATGCTGCCAACTGTATTGTCAAGAAAGCAAGGTACACAAGTTGCTTCTACTTTCTTTCTTCCCACTTCTCTACTTGCCCACAACATGGTATGCTCTATCTTTTCCATGTTTTCTTTCGCCTTTGCCATGTGTTAATAGCCAATCTGGACTCCATGCTGATCCCCTCTCCATGATTCTGTGTCTTTGCTCCTGCTGGTTCTTCCACCTGGAATGACTCTCCCTAGCTATTCCCAACTGTGGAAAAAACTTCTTCACCTTTAGAATTCCTTCTGAAATGCTGCTGATTCCATGCAACCGTGCCTTTTACCCCACACCTGCAATTAGTCTTTCTCCTGTCTGTCTAGAGAATTTTATTTTTTAATCTCTCATCAGGTCCTTTTTTGTTTCACGTATCTTACATATGTTTTCCCTACTGTGTTGTAACTCCTTGAAGACTGCAACCATTTTGTCCCTCTCTGTGTATCCCACCTTCTCTCCAGTGCCTCTGAAGATAGTGGGAACCTGTAGAATTCTGAGGGCAGTATTTCCATTGGGTGTGTTGATTCCGGCAGAGCAGAATTGTGTGGCTTTCAAGTGCCTGAGTTTTGAATGCAAGTGGCCTGGGGTGGCATCCCAGCCCAACTACTTAACCAGCTTGTGACCTTGAATGGTGGCTTGTTTTCTCAGAACTTCAATTCCTTCATTGGTAAAGTGGGAATAATAAAACTTAGTAACAACAGGGTTGTTGTTACAAGTCAATGAGGTAAATGTAAAGCATGTAGCACAGAGCTTGGCACATAGAAAAGACTTAATAAGTGGTAGCCATTTTTATTATTACCATTAATATTAAACCTCTGTGCAGAGACCAAAATATTCTCACCACATTTTAATCTATTTACTTAACTTGGGAGAAAATGGGCTGGAGAGGGCATTTTGCTAGCTCTGCCAGTTCCAAGGACTCCTCTATAAAGACTAATGACTTTATAACAGTGCTATCAAATAGAAATATAAGTCACATATGTAATTTAAAATTTTCTATTAGTCCCATTAAAAGAAACAAAAAGAACAGATGAAATTGATTTTATTATATTTCAATATAGTTTATTTAACCCAATATCTAAAATATCATCATTACAACATGTAATCAATATAAATAATTATTAACGAGATACTTTACTTTTTTGGATTAAGTTTTCAAAATCCAGTGTATACCTAATGCTTACAGCATATCTCAGGGTTTTTTTTGTTTTGTTTTCTTCTTTTATTTTTTTATTTTATTGGGGAATATTGGGGAACAGTGTGTTTCTCCAGGGCCCATCAGCTCCAAGTCGTTGTCCTTCAGTCTAGTTGTGGAGGCCGCAGCTCAGCTCCAAGTCCAGTTGCCACTTTCAATCTTTAGTTGCAGGGGGTGCAGCCCACCATCCCATGAACCAGCAACCTTGTTGTTAAAAGCTCGCGGTCTAACCACCTGAGCTATCCGGCTGTTCCTCTAGAAGCTCAGCGGCAGCTCGTTGTATTCAGTCTAGTTGTGGAGGGTGCAGTTCACTGGCCCATGTGGGAATCGAAACAGCAACCCTGTTGTTGAGAGCTCGGGCTCTAACCAGCTGAGCCATCCGGCCGCCCCTCAGCACATCTCAGTTACACGAGCCATATTCAGGTGCTCAGTAGCTGCATATGGCTGTGGCTACCATATTGGACACCATAGCTTTATAACATAGGATTTAAAACTACCTGCCTTGTAAATGAATCAAATCATACCAGGCTTTCACTGAACATAATTGGTGTCATAGGACAATATGTTTCTCTGAAAATGATTGGGGCTGGGAGTGAACACTGGGTTCTGGTCTTGACTTTGACATTTTCTTGCTTGACTTTGGGTAAACCATTAATTTGGCTGTGCTTCATTCCCCACATCTGTCCTGAGGCTCTGCTAGGTAGGTCACAAGGCTGTAAAAACTTGGACCGGTCCCTCAGTCCAGTCTGTCTTATCACCACCCACCCCCCAAGGCCTAGGCCTGAGACCTGACACACCTATCCATGCAGATTGCCTGCGATTGAATTTACTAAAACAAGTTATGCCTTCATAAGATTTATTAATTGAGGCATCACTAATACTGTGAGGTTCTTAGGGTTTATTTTGTGCCTTTTGTCTTTTCCTCAGAGGTTATTCCAGTTTATGAGGATGTTATTCTTAGAATTTGAGTGCTTTGAGTTCCTGATCCAGTTGTTTCCATATCTTGCCCTGGGAACCCACTCAGGGTCCAGATGCCGGCAGTGGGAGCAAGAGAAGATGGACGGGGAAGGGACAGCAGAGGAAACGCAAATCTAATCTAATCTAGTTGCTCTGGGCTTCCTGTCCCCACATTAGGCTTATCCTTTTTTTTTTTTTTTTTTTTTTTTTAATAGAAATAGGACTTTCCACTTTCCTGTGACTTTTTTTTTTTTTTTTAATTGGGGAAGGGGAACAGGACTTTAGTGGGGAACAGTGTGTACTTCCAGAACTTTCTTCCAAGTAAAGTGGTTGTCTTTTCAATCTTAGTTGTGGAGGACGCAGCTCAGCTCCAGGTCCAGTTGCTGTTGCTAGTTGCAGGGGGCGCAGCCCACCATCCCTTGTGGGAATTGAACTGGCAACCCTGTGGTTGAGAGGACACACTCCAGCCAACTGAGCCATCCGGGAGCTCAGCGGCAGCTCAGCTTAAGGTGCCGTGTTCAATCTTAGTTGCAGGGGGCAGAGCCCACCATCCCTTGCGGGACTCGAGGAGTTGAACCGGCAACCTTATGGTTGAGAGCTCACTGGGCCATGTGGGAATCGAACCAGCAGCCTTCGGAATTAGGAGCATGGAGCTCCAACCGCCTGAGCCAACAGGCCGACCCTAGGCTTATCCTTGATTGCCACATTGCTATTTGTTTCATTATATGATTTTATTTGAACACAGGGTTAAAAATGTTTGATACCCAGTTCTTGTGTCACCTTTCATGTAGAGGAGAGGACCACAATATGTGCCCAAGCTTACAAAATCCAGTCTCAGTGTATTTTTCTTCAATACATGTTAGAGAATTTTATTTAGAAAATAGGTGAAAATAGGTAATATCATCATCTGATGATGTTAAGAGATTTTGAAGAACTTACTGGACTTACACAATTCTAATAGAAATACCCTTTTACAACTGAGGCCTGTTGACAGGAATGCACTGGTCACCCTGAATTCATTTCACCTCTTCGGCAAGTGTGATTTCATGTGGGGAGGCAGCTGGATGAAGAAGGAGGCTTGCTTTGCCTCTTCTGTGACCCGGAAGTGAACTGCCTCGTGACGTGACAGCAATTTCCCTGCCTGGCCATAGAAAATGGGATCAGTAAGCATTCTGGAGACTTTCTTCCCTGATCTTTCTGCTTCGAATCAATCCGTAAACACAACATTAGCAGAAGATGCATTTTGACTCAGGAGCGCAACACAAATCTTGAATGTATGTATTAAAGCATAAAATAATTTTATTCTGACCTTACCCCAGATTGCTAAAATAGCATCTAATGACCCAAAATTATTTCAGCCGCTAAGGTTGATTTGTGTTCAAGACCCAGACAGTTTCCACCATTCACCCTGTTTTCTCAACCCAAAGCTGCATTTTCTCTTGCTTAAAAAATTTGCATATTTTCTCAGTGCCTGTTTCTGACTTACAATAAACAATGCCCAGACCTCCTGCCAAAAAAATGTCCAAATGCGAAATAGTTGCTATAATAGTGGTTTTTGTGGTGGCAACTTTGAGCTGTGTGCTTTTAAATTATAATTACTTTTTTTCCTTACAAAAGATGTGTATCTGTCTTGATTGCTGTAATTATGATTCTATACGAGCAAACGCTTATAAAAGATTCATGTCATCACTGTGCTTCATAAAACCCGTGCCCTTCAGTAAGCTTTCTTTGTTGACTATTTGTATGTTTGTGTTTAATTTGCAGCGGAGAAATCTAATGAGAAGCCATTAATCATTGAGTGCATATAAAAATGTGTATCTTTACTAAATAGACCAAAATGAATAGAGCAAGCCCATTATTGGCATGATGTGATTTAGAATCACAGCATGTTAATAGGGAAAGTGACTTGACAAAAATAATCTAGTCTAACCTCATTTTACAGATGATGTGCAAAATTGGGAGGGAAGGAACATGTGGTTTAGTGATTAAAAAGACAGTGGGAGCAGGAATGGGAGATCCCAAGCTCTAAAGCTAGACCTGGTACTAAGGAATCATGGTACAAGCCAACTTGACTTCTTTATTCATCCTTGTTTTCAAGGATGATGGGTTGAATCCATGATTTGATGAAGTGCCTGAGGGTCCTACCTGGGAAGGGGGGAGAGGAGGACACTGAGATAAGCTCTGATGCCCACCTCCCACCCATTCAATTAGAGCAGCCCCACTTGCGTCTATTTCATACTGTAATGATTGCAAAGGGAATTCATTGGCTTTTTTCTCCCTTTTTTAAGTTGGATGTTTACTGAGGTCCTTTCTCCAAGTCTGAGGATTGCAGGTGGACTGTATTTGTGGTTGTGTTGTGTTCATTTATTCATGCAGCTGCTCTTTACCGAGCACCTTCTATACTGGTTATTGAGAGTATACAGTAGCTACAAACACAGGCTCTGCTCTCAAAAATCTCTCTAGAAAGGGAGAATTACAGAACAAGGTGGTGATCGCTCTGGAAATTTAAGCTCAGGAGCCTTGGGAGCACATAGGAGGGTCACGCAACCTTGTCAGGGATTTGAGCAGGAGCAGGAGAAGTTTAGGATTGGCTTCCTAGAAGAAATTACAGATGGTAGACCTTCCTTTTAAGGAAGGTCCACCACTTTCATTCTATCTGTCTTTAATAAAACTACTGGGTTTTCGTTTGGAAAAATATGAGAAACCAAAATTTCAAGAACTGTTAAGAACATTTGTCATTCCCTGACTGGAATCCGGGGCAAATTGCTTAATCCCTACAAAGCTGCATGTCAACATCTGGATATACAGGACCTGTAATAATAGAGTGTCCCTCAAAGCATTGTCACAAAGACTAAATTAGATAATATGTGTACAAGTGCTTATAAAACTATAAAGCCTAATAAAAATGTTGACTGTTATCATTTCTAGCACTATGCTGAAGGCTTTAATTCCAATTAACCTGCGTGATCTTTCCCAACTCAGCCAAAATTCTGGTGCTTCAGAGGTTTGGCTCATGTTGAGTAACTGGGAAAAATGCCATTTCCCAATGTAAGTCATAAATAATAGCAATAACACTTGCGAAACCTTCATTAAAAAGCAGACCCCCATTAGATTTAACATGGAGAAAATGTGTTAAATTTCTTTAAACCACCATTACGCCCAACTCTCAGCTAATTTGTGATAAAATGGTTGGTATAACTGCTTATCATTTGTGGATCTATTCAGGGGGCTCCTTTTGTTCTTCTTCCCCTTTGTGTTGGGGTTCCCCAGCCCTCTGCCCTTGCTCAGACTGCTTGTTAAAGGGGAACACACTGATAACTACGAGTGAAGTGGACAGGCCAAGTGACCTGGAGAACACACACCTCATCTAATGAAGGCGGTCTGAACTCAATACTGGCCTGTCCCTTGAAAAACCTCAGTATTGTGAGATTGCCTCTATTTTTCAATGGAAATTTTTTGCATTTGTTTTAAATGTGTGAACTATCCCAGTCTGCAAACGCTCCTCTTCCCCCTTGGCTTCTTAACTCAAATCTTACTCATGTACAGGTTTTGCATCAACCTAAAAGTAAAATCACTCCTGTGCATAAATCCTGTGGCTCCTTCTCGCCTAGGAGTTCAAGGTCTTCAATGTGGTGTTTTGGGGCCTTCTCTACATACAGTGTTGAGACCTCCTTCAAGGAGTTCTCAGTCTCGTAGGGAGACCAGGTAAATAGGCCTCAGCACAGAGGTCCCATAACTCTCCGTGGGGCCTGCCATTGCACAGAGCATAATAATATATATGTTTGTGGGCCCCTTGAGGAATGGAACTGGTATTTAGAACACAGTACTTAAGATTTGTTGGATGAATCAATAAGTGAATGCGTGAATGTGATAAAGGTTAATTATAGTTCACCTCTATTTGGGGTTTTCAGGCTTCGTAAGGGCTTAAAGTAAACGTAATTGGTTTAAAATCCAACTCACTATTATTCACCACAGATTTTTTGTGTGTGTTATTTTTCTTTTTACATTCAAACCCAAGAATGAAAAAATCGAGACAAAACAAAACACCAACTACCATAAATACTACTTCTATTCCTGCCACTTCTAGTACTTCCACTAGTTAAATCTGCTCCCATTCATTGTCGTAACATTCTATAATTTCCAAATTCTAGAAGGAGAATTGACACTCTTTATGATGATCCTAAAATGCAAGTTATTTGAACAAGGAATGACAAAATCCCTCATGAAATTAAAAATGAAAGTGGAAAATTTTCGATAAACGTTAAAAGGGTTTTGAATCCATTTTCTTCCTCAAATGCTGAAATTTGATTGTTCTGTACTATGTTACAATGCTTATTGTAGTCATGATCCCTTGTACTTGAAACTAATGAATGGGAATAGTCTAAGCATGGCTGGATTTGGCTGTTTCTTGTTATAGTGACGTTTTTGTCTCAAAAAAAAAAAAAAAAAAAAGAATTTACCTACAACATACTGTATAATAACATGTTCAAAGAAAATTCTTGGAAGACGTTTCAAAAGCAGGAGCATTTGCCACATTTTTTGTTTGTTTGTTCTTACTCTGGAATACCAAAATTAATGTGATTCCTTGGCTCTGTGTCTCCTATCCAGAGTAGCTTTAAATGAAGTGCAGCCTACAGAGGCTTTCTCATAATTTCTTGATCTTTCACTTATTTAGTTTTTCTATGAAGGAAAAATAATGTTTTGGTGCTCAAGAGTTTTATTTATAAAGTAAGGGGGAAAGTGGAAATATGTGTTGAGTAAATCCAGGTTGCCCCAAGGGCATTATTGTTCTAGCTTTCCAAAAGAGAAAGTAGTGCTTAAAAGAAGTAATTCCCAATATTTCCCCCAGACTGAAACCTTGTAATTCAGATGAACTCTGAACTGAGACTCTTTGCATCTCATTTTCTCATTAGGTTTTTATTACAGCCAACAAAACTTTCAGTGGTGAATTACTTCCCTTCTTGAGGGTATACCAGACTCCCATAATGTCTATGCAAACTAAAATAATGAAATAGTTTTTAACCAAGCTTTAGGGATTAGAAACAAGAGGGGGAAAGGGTACTAGGGCTTTCTCATCTCTATGCTAACCGAAGTGTGGTTTTTCTAGTCCTTTTTCTTACCTATGAAAAAAACAGGATTGAAAAGCAGAAATGCCACTTGGCTTGAAACTCCATTTAGAATCATTTAAAGATTCCCTTTTAAATTCCTTTGAAATACTGGGTCACTTCCACAAGAAATGTGGACAAATTACCCTTAAATCCATGCTCAGATAGGACTTCATACAATAAATGCTTTAAAATGTAATCATTGTGTTAAGAAATGACATCTGCTCCACACACCTAAGCCAGAAGTCCAACATAAATATCAGTAATTTTGTTTTAACCCAGAAGGTTGAAAAGCATTTTGTTTCATGCCCTCATATTATGCCACCCATTTATAAAAGTTCTTTAATGTTTACTATGTATCAAGCATAAGACTGGTTTTTGGCCTCAAAGAACTTATAACTTGGTTGAGAAGCCAAAATTTAACAGATTTTCAGAAGAAAGGAGCAGTAGATAACAATATAACTAAGTGTTAAACAGCGTGGTACAGCTGCTAAGTGACCTAGGGCATCAGCAGAAAAGAAAGATCACTGAGAGCTGGGACTGTCAAGAGTATATACTTTCAATAAACTCTTAAAATGATGCCAAATTTAAAGTTGTTGTACTTGCCATTAATTTGTAACTTTAAAGCTTTTACGTGACTCCATTGCTTTCATATCAATAGCTGTTCAAAAGGGCACGCATGGAACAGTTGAAGCTGGCAGGAGACATGTCTTTAGAATCTCCCCTGGATTTGGTAATGAAGGAAAAAGATGCACTTTCTTCTTGGATGACAGCTACAAAAATTAAGCAGATTTTGCGTGTAGAATACGAGATTTAATGAACAGGAATACAGACCTCTGGCTGTAAGTTTTGGAATTGGTTTTGGATTCTATTAAACTTTTTTTTCTTTATGTTTAAACAAGTTCTAAGTTTTGGAGTTGAGTCAGGCTCAAAAAAATTTTTTTATTTCTTAAAATCTGTTTTCGCCATCTATTTTCCTTCTTTAGAAAAGTGCACTAGAAGTGCAAGTTATATGCTCAGGGCATTGATGGGTGGGGCCGGCGGAGGGGGCTACATTTAGCATCCCTTAAAATCAAAGCGTCTATTTGCACAGCAACGTATCTTTTGAAATCACGAAATTTCAAGTGTGTATTTACACTCTTGGTCTTAAATTTTTATTTTACAGTTTAGCAAGGTGCTTTGTTTTTGTACTCACCATTTTAGTCTTTGCAAGGAAGGCAGTTTGAGCTAGATTAGATTTGTTATAATAGAGTTTAAACAGCTTAAATAGAGGCATGTCTCATCTTGTGTTTTGAGTAACTTTAGGCAAGTTTAGAGAATTATAGTAAGCTTTTTTTTTTCCCCTCCCTGTTTGATTGTGTTCCGGGTTTTCCCAAGAAATGTCAGTTATTTCCCCAATTCTAAAAAGAGGGACTCTTTTATAACAGTTGCACAACCAGGCAAAAGAGCACACGCTCGTGTTTCCTAAAGGGAAGGAAACCTGCAATAATGTGAGATAATTAAATTTAGCCTTAGAAAAATCTTCTTTGAAACGTCCTGATCAAGACTTCCAGCTTTCTGAGTATGTGTGTGCGCGTTAGTCTTCAATTCTTCCTGGTCCCGGCTTTGCATTTCTAATGAAAGTGAACTGACAAAGCATGAAAGTGGTCTAAGGAGCAAAACAAAGCCACCAAGCATGCTTCTGGTGCGCCAAGATTAATCAATATTCCAGAAACCTCGGTTTACTCCCTCCTCCCCCTGTGGTGTTTTCATTTTTCCCCACTCCCCCTTTCCCGGGCACAGACTCCGCCCCTTTTCTTAAGTTGCCCTGATAGTAACTTGCAGTTTCAGAGCACATGCATGCCTGTTTCACTGCGTTTTGTTACTCCGCAGCTGTTACCTGCTGGGGAACGCACCTTGCCGTTGCCTGGGGGATCCCCCACCCGTTACAAATCAGAAAAGGTAAGTCTAACGTCCTGTCTTCCTGCTGGGTTTAATTTCTCGTTCCACTTCTCTGCCAATGGATAGTGTCTCCCAAGCAGAGGAGTAGGGAGAGGAAAAGCTAGCCATTTTGGTAGATAAAGTTCATGTTAGTAATTTAATGTCGTGGGTGAGGTGTCTGTTTATGCTGTGTTCTCTGGTAATTTGGAGTTGAGTCATTCAGGACGGATTAGAGGCAGATTGTGGTTCGAGCTGTAGAAACAATCAAGGCTGAACTGGCCTGTTTAAAAGTGACTGGTAAAGGGAATCAGATTAGTAAAAAAAAAAAAAAAAAAAAAAAAAAAAAAAAAAAAATCTGGTCTAGCGTCTTCTCTTCTTCCCTTTTCCCTAAACTTTTAATCTGCTGTGATGTCTTAAACAAGTTGTGGGTCTTATTATCGCTGATACTACCCTGTCATGTTATTTGAAAGTCAAAACTGTTAAGGCAAATCTTTTTCTCCACACTTGGATTTGCCAGGAGCCCCCAGGAGTCCTTTCCAGTTGCCTCCCACACGCCGGCTGCTTGCGTTGCCAGATACACACGTCCACAGGCACCACTCATTTTTACTTAGATGGATCCATGGGGAAAATTATGGATTAGAAATCCTGTAAAACAGCAGAAGGTATCCCTTGATTTTTTCAAAACATCCAGTTTCCACGAAGGAGCGATTTACTTTGATATATTCGAATAACCTAGTAGCACTTTAAAGAAACTAGAAACCACACACTGTAATGTTTGGATGAACACTGGAGTCATCTCTCATCTGTTCTAGGAATCCTAAAATTGAAAATACTTAGAAGCTGGTGATAGTTTCCTCAGAAGACTTCAGTGTATTTGCCACAAAGGCAAATAGTGCATTGTACTTCTACTTGTACCTAAAATGAAAATGAATTATGATTTCAGATCATTTATAGATGTTCCCAGAGTGCTTTGCTTATTTCACAGAAAAAGTTTTCAAAGTTACTCTGTGAAATAGTCACGTGTATTTCCCAAGTCCTGTGGCTACTTGTGTTCTTCTCATGGCCATATTTGCTCATTGATATTTTCATGGTTTGTTTGTTTTTCTTCATGAAGAAGATAGTTACCTTATTATATATAACAGAAAGCACCAACTGTGAAATATCAATATCTTAATTCACTTCACTGACCTGGTTATGCCTTCACCATGTATACAACATAAGCCATCAAGTAATTATTGAGTGTTTCCTGTGCATTTAATTCAACTGGACATTTAGTATTCAGCTAGGTCCTGGGGGATATGGTGGGGGTTGAGGGTGCTCAGTCAACCCAGCTCTGATGAACCCTTTTACAGCCTCATTGGAGGGGGAAAGACAAGTTTTTAAAAATAGAACACAAGTTTCTACTCATATGTTCTAAATTTCTGCACATTTCTCACACGTGGTGCACATTCTAGCCTTGAAACCTGGCATTGCGACTTTGCAGCCCTTAATTCCTACTGAGATTATGCAGTTGGACAACAGCTTCTCCTGGTGGGGAGCTCACTGATTTTCCACCCCTGGAGACTAACTCTTGTTTCTTTCTTTTCTATTCTAGTTGTGTTGGTCTCTTAAAACCAAAGAGGTCTGGCTTTCTGGGGGGGATTCCAAGACATTGAAGTGCAAAGAAAAGACACTCCTGGAGAAGTAAAATATGACTAAAAGTAATGGAGAAGAGCCTAAAATGGGAGGCAGGATGGAGAGGTTCCAGCAAGGAGTCCGGAAACGCACACTCTTGGCTAAGAAGAAAGTGCAGAACATCACAAAGGAGGACGTTAAAAGTTACCTGTTTCGGAATGCTTTTGTGCTTCTCACAGTTACCGCCGTCATTGTGGGTAAGTCATTTGATAACAACCAAAAAAACTGGATCTTGTTTCTCTGGGGCATCTGGCTGCCTGGGAATATTATCAGATTCTCCTTTGAATTTGAAGATTATTTTTCCCCATTAAATGAGTCCATTGGCATGTTTGGAGCAATAAACACATGGGAATCTGAAAGAAGCATCATTAGGCATTATGCAAATCAACTGATTGTGTGGAAAGGGAAGTAAATCAAATGTTTTCTCATCTCCTGGAGGGACAAAAGAGTGATCATTTATTCATTAGGCCTGAGCAGTTAAATAACAAAACAAACACGCAGACTAGATTTGACCAAAATGTAATCTTTATCCAATGTCACTTTCACTTAAAACTAATTTATACAATTAGTACACCCAAAAAATAAGATACAGGTCCCCAGTAGTAATTATATTTTAACTGGTGCTGACTTGAAGCTGAGTATCCAACATTTAGATGTGAAGACTGAATCTTCCGTGTGTTTCCACTCTCTCATAAACTGACTGGGAAAGGTAAATCAGGGAAAATGTTAACACAGATCTCTTTCATGCGTTGCCTTGAAGCATCTGCCATAAATAGTTATACCTTTTTTGAAACATTTCAGCCTCTTACAAATTAACATGGTTGACAGCAATTTGTATTAATAAAACATTATTGTTTTATTTGATTTATTGGTATCTGAAATTACAGTTTTTTACTTATGGGTGGCATTGATCCTACTTTAAAACAGAGCTGAAAAAACTACTTAATATAACTTGGAACTTTTGACTAAACCCATGTAGAAACTCTTTGGCTGATAAACAAGTTAGTTAATGCCATACTATAAAAAAATGTTTAACTTAAATTCCTAATAATTTGCCGCCAAAAAAAGGCATTTGTGTACAGTTTTAATCTCTACCTTGGTGTTTGCCAAGATCTCCATCAAATATAAAGAGGTAATGACAATAAAAACTAAGAAAATTCTGTAGCATGTAAATGTAATTATAACTCTATCCAAAAAAAAAAAAAAAAATAGGATTCTTAAATTGCAGGTAAATAGGAATATCTCAGAAGAGTAGTTTGTCACAAGACTATAGATATATTCCATTTCAACATCGTTGGCTCCTTTTAGTAATAGTTGGTGATTAATGACTATGTGATTAATTTAAGAGATGCCAAAGAGAAAGTGACATGATTGACTCAGGGAAGTAATGGCTTTCTTTGGTAGGTTCCCAGGTTTCAGTACATTCCTGAAAGAAGTATTTCAGTATTGTGTCATTCTCTTGGAAGTTGATGTAAAATGTGGTATGCGCACCTCGTGTTTTGCTTTGAATTATAGTCATTGTCAAGACAAGCAATAACTGCATAATAATAGTGAACATTTAGATATAGTACTATTCCAGCTATTTTCTAGGCGTTTTGCGTATATTAGCAGACTTCATCCTTCAGCAAGCCTATGAAGCGAGTGGGTAGGGATGATTACTATGATCTTCATTTTATAGAGAAGACTGAACGTGGAGAGATCAAGCACCTTGCCCAAAGTCATGCAGCTAGTAAATGCTAGAGCTGCAAGTCAGACTCAGGCTGTCTAGTAGGAGGGGTCATTCATTCTCTAAACCACTTTGCCATCCTGCCCCTCTGTTCTGCTGACTAGTTGACATCTTGTGAGAGATGCCAGGAGACGAAACGCTGCTGTGTTGGTAGAGGTCAATTAGCGAGCATTGCTAGATACAGTCACTTAGCATTGTCATTTTACTCTGATTTAAACTCAGCAGAAAACTTACATTTCTTCTACAAATGATTAAACCACATCTCTCTCATTCCTTTAACAAATAACCATTTATTTTGCAATTCTATACATGTAATAATGGAGCTCAATGATACTGGAGTATGTTTGGAAAAGATGCCAAAACAGTTATTCAAAACGGTATTCTAAACACGAGAAGAGTTCAATTTCTAGGATAGAAATGTTTCAGTTAAAGAATAGAGGAATGGAAAGTAATAAAACCCTAACACGGAAAGCAGATTGATGGAGAAAGAAGTTCCTAAGTGATTACAAAGAAATAACATCTCTAATAGAAGGAAGAGAACGCCAGCATTTGAAAGTCCATTTTCTCTATGATTTCTGGATCATTTCCTAGCCCAATGAGGGCTTCCCTAAGATTTGTGAGAACTGCAATGAATTGGCTAAGCTGGGGTACATAACTTGGCAGGATGCCCTCGTGGTTGGCTTTTCTAATGGAAACTGAGGAGGTAGAGTAACAAGAAGAAGGCACTAACAAAGAAACAAATAAAAAGAGCTCATTGACAGTCAGGGAGACCACTGAGTCTCCACCAAAGACTTGGAATCACAAACAGACAACATAGTAGCAAACAGATTTAGGAGAGAAGGAAGAACCCCTTCAGTTATCTCTTGGTGTGTCTTCCATTGAGGGACCAGTGGAAACAAAGGCTCCATTTAGCTTGTCACTGGCTACCATGCCTACATCAGCCCTAAAAGAAAAAATAGAGAAAGAACATGTCTGAACATTAACGCTCGAATTTACTTGCTGCAGCATAGGAATAAATTGTAAAGATGCTAGCAGGGAGAATGAAATAGTTATTTTCCCCAAAGATGAGATGAGGAACTATAGCTATTACTTCGTTTTCAAATTCTTAGGTTTTAATCACTTTTAGTAAAAAAGACTTGGAAAACCTATATATTGGAGTAAATTTTTTGTTCAATCCATTTTGTTTTGTCTTTTAGAAATAAAATGAATGTATATTTAGTATGTAGAAACGGAAACTAGAAAATATTATGGAAGAAGAGGAGAGACATGTGAATCCATATATTCAGAATAAAGCAGAGAATTGTAAATATTTTAGTACCAATTCCTCTGCAAGCACAGACATAGAACCACTTGTGCAACTTGATGTCATTTCTAATAACATTTCTAATATCATTTCTAAGTGATGTCAGAGGCTGAGTGTGCCATGCCCATGTAACAAAGCCCGTGTAATAGGAGCAGGTTAGCGACCTGAGAGAAGGCAAGGCCAAGTGTCGAGTCCCTTGAAGAGAATCCATTATTGAAGCATTAGATAAAGTGTCTTCCAGGGCTGTTGCAGACATGTGTCTGACAGAAACCACACTGAGAGGAGTGGTTACTGTCTTTCTTCCTTCAGGAAGCACTTTCTTATTTCAAACTGTGGTAAGTTATGTTAGAGTGACGTCAGACATCTTGCTGCCAGACAGGATAAGTCCTTTGTCACAGAATGCCCACTTTTTCCATGTCCAGGGAATGAACAGCACAATAAAAATGAAATCTCAGGCCAAAGAATTATGACGAAATGGATCATAAGATCAGCTGCAAGGGGAAGGAATCTATAAGTAGAATTGCAGGTTTTACGTGAGGGAGTTCACAAACACAGCAACTATCACCTACACACACACACACACACACACACACACACACACACACACACACACAGAGTCTATGTTTGGGATGTCCTTTCTATAGGTTTGGGAGAAAGTGGTGACTTCTCAGGAAAGAAAACATACTGACTAAATGTGTATGAAGCCTTTCTCACCATCCACTAATAATCTTTGACATTAAATTTAAATTGCACTAAAATTCAATGCAATTTCATAATATCTCTGAAGGATAAGAGACTGGTCACCATGGCTGCCTCTTGAGATAGGAGCTGGGTGTCTGGGGAATGGCATGGAAGGAATATTACTTTCCTCTAAATAAGTTTTTGTATAGTTTGAATGTGTTAACCACATTAATGTATTGTCTACTATTATCTATTATCTGCTAAATAAACAAGTTAATTATTTTGTTAAAAAAAGATTCAGTGCTGTTCAGCAAGTTAATGTTGAATGCTGTGTATCTGGCCCTGTGCTATGCAGTGGGCATTCTCTACCCTCAGGTACTTTAGGAGGAGAGATGGATGCAAATGAGGTGACAAAGGAATATACAAGTTTCAGAGGTGGTAATAGGGAAGTTTGTAATTAAGTCTAAACATTTTTTCAAAGATCATATTATGCATACTGTTCTATATCATACATGATGTCTTTCTGTATTGGCACTTTAAAGGTTCCAGTTTCTTACTAGCAACCACATTGGGAGCCCTAGATGTGCCATTGGGGGAAAATGTTGCTTTCAACCTGGATAATACGCCAGCTGTATTATTTAGCAGCTGTGTGATCCTAAAGAAGGTTTTTCACTGCTTCCAGCTTCAGTTTCCTCGTCTATCATTACACGTTCAATATATATTGCAAACTTACACTGTTGTGTTGTTAGTGTATCAGCTTTATTAAATCCTCACAACAAGCCAGGGATGGAGGGCTTTTTTGTGTTTTTTATTTCTGATTTTACAAATGCGACCACTGAAGCTTAGATTCTTATCCCACAGTTGATGCACATTGAGTGGGATTCAAATCCACAATTCTGGCTCCACACTCCTACTCTCATCCACCACACTGTGCTGGGTGCTGGTCCCTCCCTCAGGGAATGTCCCTTCTTATTTATTACAGCAGCTGGTTAGGGATGTGCACTGACATCAACAGGATGGATGGGAAGGAGAAGTTGAATGGAGACCTCATTACAAGGGTCTTCCTGAGTCCTGGTATTTGATTGCACGTGAGGGTTGACAGAAAAGGTGGACTGCAAGCCGCTGGTCCGATTTCTGGCTTGGGTGACCAAGTGGTGATGGTGCCACCAGTAAGGGTAGAATACAGGAAGAAGATGGGAGAGGGGTGGATAGTAAGTTCAGTTTGGGGCATGTTGAGTTTGAGACGCGGGATGCCACTACAATACAGACGCTGTGCAGGAGGTTCACCATAAATATTTGGAAGGTGTTCATACCATCTCCAGACTGAATGAGGACTGCTTCTGTCTTTGAATGTTAAATGAATAATGATCAATGAAGCCGATTATCCTAATGCATAAGCTACCCTGTAAGAACGTGCAAATATTCTCAGAACAGTATTAATTCTAGGGACCTTCTCGATTACTAAAAGCAGTCATCTCCCAGGAATGCTGTAGTGGTACCCTGTTGCGGGACACCTATGCAGTATCTAGCTGAGTCAGTCATTTCAACCAAAAGAGTTCATATATATGGTTAATTATCAGCTGCTGCACTGAAGTGACCGATAGTGGGACCAAACTCGCCAACTACTTGAGCTAGTGGTGTCGGTACCATCTGGCACTGCTGCTGACATCCTGTAAGCTTACTGGGGAAAAGGTATCTTCACACAGGTTGAACAATAGGAATCCAAAGAATAGTGAACAGATTTTTGGGTTGGGATTTATGGTTCCTTCAACACTCCCTGGGTATGAGAATGGAGAGAGGGAGCTTCAGGAAGCTGAGAGGAGAATGGCCCATCACTCACAGAAGCTCCCCGGCAGAGGGCTGGGAGGGAAGGGTTAGGCCTTCAGAACCGAGAAGCTGTGGATTTGCAATGTCCAGCGCTGGAGAAATGATGCAGGGAGAGGGTGTAAGCACTTGAGCTTGATTCTCTGCTTCATCTTCTCCCCCAGGGGAGCAGACATACAGAAAAGTCATCAGGGACTGCAGTATGTGCTCGTGGCACACTTGGATCCCAGGCTTCTCTCCCACCTTCTCAAAAAGCATTTTAGGGAGCTGCCTCCTCTTGTGGGGAATGGATCAGATGCTTAGGTTTATGTCCCAGTTCTGGAACTGAGCTTCTGTTATTCCCATGCAAAATAGACTAATTATAATACCTCTCTGCCAAAACTTATATCCCAGTTCTGCCATTTACAACCATGTAACCTTAAGTAATCTCTTAAATGCTTGGCAGCTAAAATATCCACAAAAACTGTAAACCCCTTGTCTTTTGCTTCCATCTTTGCTATGGCATCAAATGAAAATACACACTGATTTGATGATGCTGATCGTCCAGGGAACTGAGACCCAAGGGTGTGCAGAGAGACAGCGGGGGAGGAAGGAGAGAAGATGGTCACCTGGTTTAGGTCTAGAAGTGGCTTGTGTTTCCTTGGCTGGAGGAGAGAGCCAAGGGAGTTGTCGGCAGAGACTTAATAGTTGTCAAGGGCTTTGAGAGGCAGAGATGAAAGCCTCAGAGTAAATGATACCATCATTGTCAGTCTCTTACCTGCCTGGTCTCCTGAGCCAAAGTAGAAAGTAATCCCCAAGCAGCTGTTACCACAATACAGACAGCTCAATGGAGAAAGCACCTGACAGCAGATGTCTCTCTCTTTTGGGAAAATGCACAGTCGCAGAGAAAATGTTTTCACTACATGTTTTAACATACTCCATAGTGCATTTATGTTCATACCATTCGGGACCAATCTGAGAGTTCACCACCGCCTTGGTTTCTCCTTTTCTCCAGTGTTTTGGGAGAAAACACTTTTCTCTAGTGCTCATTAACTGCCACTCCCATCAGACGAGATAAGGGTTTCTGGAAACTTGGGAGAAATGTTGCTGATTTCTAACAGAGTTGGTAAAGGTCATTTGGAAGTAGAGGGTCGAAGGCTTAATGTTGTTCTGAGATTATCTCTGGATTTTATTTTGCTCTCTCTTCCTGCTAGTTCAGATCATGAGAAAACTGAGCAGGCAATTTCAAATTTGTTTCTCTTTCAAATAGGTAATCAAATAAGCAGGTGTATTGAGAACAATTACCTGCAGCAATGACACCTTCCATTATTGCAGTGGCACAGTTTCTAAAGCTCTGTCCCATTGTACCACACTCTAGCAGTGTAAGCCCAGGGCCAGTCCGTCCCCTTCTGAATAGCATCTGTAAATGTCTGGAATGCAGCTGAGAAAGCACTGAGAGTCTAAAGTCCTGGTTACAGACCCAGCTCTGCCATCAACTAACTCAGTTTATGATTTAGGACAAATCTCTGAGCCTCAGATTTTTTTCATCAGTGAAGTACATTTGCTTCCAACTCCACATTCTATTATTTAAAGTCTAGTTTGCCTTCTTCTAAAGCAGAATATGTGGAATAAGATACACATGTATTTTCTTTCCAGTTCATGATGCTATACAATTTTAAAGACCTTTTTCCTATCGTGATTGTCTCCTAACCCATCCTAGCCAGTCTCTCCAACTGAACAAGCAACCTCCTTCTCTTGGTTTGAATTCCTGAGGACTGTCTGTTTCCAGACTCTGGATGTGATGATCAATGTTTCCTCACCAATGTTTGAGGACACAAGTGAGGCCCACATCTGCAGAAGCCACCTCTGCCTTTTTGTCTTCTGCCCACCTCTCATAAATCAGAAGAGGAAAATCGTGGGCCTTTGTTTTCAGTATAGAGTAAACAAGGTTGTGAAGCGCCTACGCTGCTTGGAAGAGGCAACTGGAATTTAAGCACCATCTTTTCCAAGTTGTACATTCCAGGTGTTGGAGTACTTGATATTTATGGAACACTGGGGTGCTATCACTCATCAGCTATTTGGTCTGGCAGCTAAGTGAGCTATAGCATTGCTGTGAGATGCGGAAACACACAGAACACTCAGGACACAAAGGTTAGCCGCTGTGCTCACCGAGGATAAAATGAGGCATTTTACGTCAAGTATTGGCACTCCAGAGCTCCATTGCCCAGAGCTCCTTCCCTACACCAAGAATACTCAAGTGGTTTTGAAACCAAAAGAGAATTAAAACCCCAAAACTAGGTAAAGAAAGATATACCCTGGATGAATTGAGATAAAGTGGGGGAAAGGCACTCCTTTTTTTCTCTGTGTATCATATCAGAGATTCGAAGGTGAACTTAGGAACAGCGAGTTGAAAAGCACACTTAAGTTTTGAATTTCAAGACCAGTTTCTGTCTCCAGAGAGAGCCACTCCATTCTTCTGGTCCCCAAAGAGACTTCTCCAGTTCTCCAACCATGATTCCAGGCCACAGACTGCTGCTGCTTCCCAGAGAGAAAACAGTGGGCTATTAGTGACAGACTTTGTGTCCCGAATCTTGTAAGATGAAGCTCATTTATCCCTAATGAGAGTAGAGATGGACAATTGCTGCCCTTCTCACCCTGAAAAGATGACCCCTGCTTTTAGACATATTGCATCACTTGAAATTCCATCTTGAAAGCAAGGAAGGCAAAACCCCAGGGATACATGCGCTCACTGGTGTCTTCAGCTCATTGATGAATGTTACGGTAAAGGCGTCAAGAAGAAAATGACGAGTCTTTTAAGAGACGGCCTCTGACTGAAGTTGTCTTCTTATCTGTTTGCTTATTTTTGTGTTCTTAGGTTTGCTTTTTTTGAAGCAACTGAAGTAGTCATGGAAACAAAGCTGAGATTCAGTAAACTTCCCGGGGCTTTGCAGGTTCTGGCATTGCATTGCTTTACACACGCATGTTACCTCTGCCGAGTGGTTCACACCATGAGTTTTCAGTTTTCGTAGCCTCGGAACTCCAAGGGCTAATTGACTGAAGCACCACATGAGCCCATAATGATTGAGTTCAAAGTTTTTTTCAGATTCACTTCCTTTTCTCCAGAAAAGGAGCTGTTTCGTCAGAAAGTGATCCATTTACTATCCATCTGAGCACAGCTAATGATTTTCCTCTTCATTGCCCCAATTAAGTAAACTCATTGTGAAAGCAAATTAAAGCGGAATTGAGGAGAAACCAACCCAGACCCAAAGTGACTTTTTAAAAAGCATCTAGGAGAAAAGATGTAGAATAGAATTCAGTAAGATTTTCTTATACTTGTGGGCCATTTTTCTGCTTATCTATTTTATTATTTTACTTGTGAAGTAAATAAACTTATACTGCCCCAAATCAAAAAGTACAAAAGGGTATGGAGTGAAAGTATTCCACCCACCCATGTTTCCCAGGGATCCAGTTTACCCTTCATCAGTTTCTTGTATGCCTTTAGAGTTATTTTATGAGCATAAAAATAAATACATATTTATTGTTTTGCCTTTTGTATACAAGTGGTAGCATAGTGTATATAGTCCACTTCGCACCTTGCTTATTTCACCTCACAATATTTCTTGGCTATCATTCCTATGAGCACATAAAAGCACCCCCCATTCTCCCCTGGGGCTGCATTGCATGAGTGTACCATAATGCATTTAAGTAATTCCCAATCGATGGACGCTCAGGTTGTCTCCAACCCTTAGATATTATTTTTTAAACGGTGTAATGAATGCTCTTGTATAAAAGTTAATTTCACCCAGGTAAAGTGTATCTGTGAGATACATCCCTAGAAATGAAATTGCTGAGACTAAGTGTACACACATTGGTAATTTTGACAGGTATTGCTAATTTATACCCCATAGAGGTTGTAATTTACTTTCCCAAACTGTGGGATTTAAAAAGAGTTTGCCACACTTCTGCCACTGCCAGAAGTCCAGATAAGTGGACTTTTCCATTTGCATGGGCTGGCAAGCATATGACAGACAAGCAAAAGGCGTAAGGGGAACTTAGAAAATTGTACATATATTTCACTTCCAATTTCTACTCACTCAGAACAGTAATTTTTTTTTCCAGAAAGGAAGGCAACAGCTTCTGATGATTTTAGTTTCTGTTTCTAAAATAGATTATTTTAAATGACAGTGGACTGGACCTTTCAAAGACCTGTAGGATCATTTGTAAATTAAATTACCGGTCTACATAGCCTAGGTTAGTGCGATTTTAGGAAGAGAGCACCAGGCTTTTCACAATTGCAGGGTTCTTCTGATACAGTGGTCTCTCAGAGTTGCATACCATGTGGACTCAAGTCTGCATCTGCACCTTGCTTGGTCACCGGTCACCCGGTAGTTTCATCGGGACACCACTGGTAGAACAAGGCTGGAGCAGGTATTTCCCACCTCCAGCGACAGGAAATACCAAAGGACAAAAGACTGAGCCCAGCCAAGGTCCAAATCTCTGAAGGATGTGGGAACAGAGGAGTGGGGGAGGGTGGAGAAGTTGCCTCAAACAGTAACTTCTCACCAGGAAATATCTGGAAGTTGGGGCTGAAACAAAAGAACAGGGACCAGCATACCCCCTGGGCAGGTAATTCACCATTCTGCTCTTGCCCTCTTTGTAAAATCAAGCTAGTAGAACTTTATATCCACCAGCTTCATTCAGCTGGCATGAGACAGACTATGACTTCTCCAAGATTGGCTACAATGTAGCCAAGTTCTGAAATAGAAACTTTTATTTGACCTCGCAAATAATTATTTATTGCATACCTATCATTATAACTATAATGGCAAAATTGATAAAGCATTTTTGATAAAGATTTCATATACATTATCAAGGATTTTAGAATTCATTAGAAGAAACAAGATTGAATGCATATAAAGCAGCTAAGATTTATAATGCTTTTTGGTTTACATGGTTCCCTTAGACTCAGAACATTTAACTGAGAATACTAAAGTTCAAGGGGATCTTAGATACTACATCTTCTGATCGATCCTTCCCATTTTTCAGTTAAAAGAAAAAAAAAAAAAAAAAAAGGCCCAAAGAGACTGTGTGATGTGAAGATACGGGGTGTGGAAACAGGCAGATCAAAGTTTGAAACCCCACTCTGCCAACACCACTTAATGGCCACGTGACCTTGGACAAATGGCTCATTCTCTCTAGGGCTCAGTCTCCTCTTGTATGAGATGCTGATATTGAATCCTGCAGGTTAGATATGAAGATTTAATCATTGAAGAGAAGTATCTACTGACATAATTTACTGGCAGTATCAGGCCCAGAAACCTCATCTCTGACTCAGTTCGTGATCTTTCTACATCATCACACCTGCTGTTCCTCAGACTCAAAAAACCTGCCTCGTGAGAGCACCAGGGATCAGGAGCCATCACTCCTATGCTAGGAATCTCGAAATCTAAGCATCAGAGAAATCATGATTCAGTCAAGAACCAGTTTCACAGATCATGAGAGAGAAATCACAGTTTGGAAATCACTACCCACATTTTCCTAAGGGTAGTCTCCTATGCTCATGGAGGGCAGTAGGGAATAAGATTTACTGTGGAACAAAGTGATTCCTCCATCCAGGAAACCGTTCGACACCAGCTGGGGGCCAGGCGGTGATGAGTACTAATCATCTGAAAGAGAATAAGTCATCCTCTTTGTTCATTCATTCAATAATATATTGAGCACCTGCTATGTGCCGGGACATGTTTTAAGGGTTTAATACACATCAGTGCACAAAACTGGGGGGGTGGGGGGGGGGAACCTGATCTCATGGAGCTTATATTTTAGCAGGCAGAGACAACAATAAGCATACTAAGTTGGAAAATTATATTGTATTTTGGAAGGTGATAAGACCTACTGAAACAAATAAAGCCAGATAAGGGAGAAGAAAGTTCAGGGTAGGCCTTATTAAGAAATTGCCGTTTGAGCTAAGTCTTAAAGGAAGTGAACCTTGTGATTTCTGGGAAGAGTGTTCTAGGCAGAGGGAAGAGTGTTCCAGCCCAAGGGTCATAAAGTGGGAACTTGTCTAAGGTGACGGAGGAACAACAAGTAGGCAAATGTTGAAAGAGAGAGAGGCAAGGGCGAGAGGAGTAGGAGATGGGTTCTAAGTATGTGGAGCTACGGGAGCAGGCCAGGTGCAGCCATTGCATGGCCTTAGGCTTTTACTCCCCGTCAGATGGGAAGCCAGTGGAGGGAACCGAGAGGAGTGATATTGACCTAGGTTTTGAAATGGTCCTTCTGGGTATTATGCTGGGAATAGATTGTAGAGGGTCCAAAGTGGAAGAATGGAAACCAGTTAGAAGGCTACTGTAGTAATCTGGGCAAGAAGGAGGGTGACACTTAAATCCTAGAGCCTTCTTTGTTTATATTGGGGGGGGGGACCTGAGGCTGAGGGACGGTCACATAGAGAGTTCAAGGTAGGGCTAGGACTAGAATCCCAACATCACTCATTCACCAAACACCCAGAGAGCATCTTCTCTATCGATGTGTCTACCCCACAGGAGAAGCAGCTTGGTGAGGACTACAGGTTAGAAAACTCCTAACCACCCTCTCCTGCTCACTTATGACCTGTTACCTTGCTTCCAACCAACAAAATATGGCAAAGGTGATGGATGTCATTCCTGTGATTTTGTTATGTCATACATTAAATCTAATACATTACATCTAATGATTGCTGTAACTTTGAGAAAGTAGTACTGTTTTTTGTTTTTTTTGTTTTGTTACAAAAATGAAAAAATTCTTAGCTGGGAAATAGTATTTTGTCATGTAAAACCAGTGATGCACTATCAAAAATATTTGATACTGTTATTTCCTTGAGCCATCTCTCATATACGTGGCCAGCGTGATCCCCTTTCTGGCTAAAGATCTATAGGCAAGCTTTTCCTGAGTATGTGTTTGAATATCCTTTGACTGGTTTGCTGTGTAAATGCTAGAAGAGCTCCTTGGCCCATCGTGGGTGGGCATTTGGTAGATTTCTTATGAACAGCATCATGTGAGGTCTCAAGATCAATGCCACTATTACTTTTAGATTCTCGCCTGGCATCTGCCCTCTTTTGGGGAATCATCTCGTTTTCTTTTTCATTCTGAGTAATAATTCTAGAAGGCTTTGTTCTGCCAATTTGTTCATGACAAAGTTTGGAGATGAGGCAGGAACTTCGTAAAATTTTACTCCAGCATTTACCAAAAGATAAATTGGGTGATTTGGTCCAAATTTCACGTCAAATTTTGCCTCCTTCTTTTACTCTGAAGTATTTTCTGGCTTTTTAATATGTTCCATATTTTTTTCAGATTAAATATGGACCAGTTTCTTAAAATAGGTCTCTGGCTTTTAACTTGTGTGTGTTTGGCTTTCAAAAGCAAGCCTGTGGTGTGTTCTCTCCGAGGTTCCAGTGCACACATTGTCTCAGTTTAGAAAGCAAAGTGATATTTAATCTTCCAAAGGAGTGTTTGTTGTATAGACTCCCCAGGGGAAACAGTGAACCCCCAAAGGACTCCCTTCTTGAGCTCTCCACATCAGGACAGAAAAAGTGTTTAAATAAAAATACATCGCTGTTCATAGGACTCAACCAGCAGAGATAATTTTGATCACCTAAAGCATTCCAGTTAAAATATTTCCTAGACTCCAGAAATCTTGTTAAAATATTAAAACAGGAATGATAAAAGAGTGTTGACTGAGACTGAGCAATCTGGATAATGCTCGCGACATCTACGTATTACATAATGTCACCAAGATGGAAACTTCGCCAAGTTTGCTTCAGCCCTAACAAATCCTCTTGGGAAGTCATTCTGATTATCATTGTTATTTTTGCAGAGAAATCAATAATAAAACATCTGTTCGTTTGCACTAAAGATCTGTTGGCCATAAAGGCTTTTATTAACTCTGGGAACATCCAATCGATGTGCTACAAATAAGTACCCACTAATGGAGCTCAGCTCTGCAGAGGCAATGAGCTGCTTTACCGAAGGGAAGCAGGCCTCCCCCACCCTGCTGCCTCTTGAATTGATCTGAAGGGCAGAGTGTAGGAGGCTCTGAGAAGCCTGTGCATCAGGCTGTGAGAACGTGTTTCAAGGAAGGAGCTTTTTTCATTGCTGGGCTAGAATGTAATCAGAAACCTGAACTGCTTACCCAAAAAAGCAGTCTTTGCATTCAGAGCATTTCCTCTTGATTTGACTCTGATAGCTGGCTGGCCTTATCACCCTGGCTTCAGCCCTAACGCTGCCTGTCACAGCAGAAAGCTGAAGAAAAATGTCTTTTGTTTATTCATTCAACAACTGAATTGGAAAATGCTAGATGTTGACCTCATTAAGTACAACTAACAAAACCTTTCCCCAACTTAAGCTCCACATTTAGTTAACATAATTCAAAATAGACTGAAAAGGTAGGCAAAATATTGTATATTAACTTAGGCCTTTAAATTAGTACCATGGCCATTGAGAGGCCATGAGTGCAGCATAGTGGGTAAAAGTCTGGGGCCTGGGTGTGAAGACTTCCTCAGCCACTCCCCTTGCCTGGGGGAAGTAAACTGACCCCTCTTTACATCGACCATGGCTCCAACCTATACCATTTGTGTGGTTTTGGCAGTTTACCTGCCCTCTTATGACACTGGTTCGTTATCTGTGAATTGTGGGTATTACTAGTCCTGGCCTCCATGGTATTTGTGAGTCACTGTGCTTGTGAGGGCTTGACATCTTGCATGTAGTGAAGACTGTTAGCTGTTGTCATTAAGCATGGGAACCTGAGGCCTGTTTGGGTTTTTAAAAAACTTTTATTTATTTAAATGTGTCTTTCCAGGACCCATCAGCTCCAAGTCAAGTAGTTGTTTCAATCTAGTTGTGGAGGGCACAGCTCACAATGGCCCACATGGGGATCGAACCGGCGACCTTGTTGTTAAGAGCACCGCGCTCTAACCAACTGAGATAACCGTTGGCCACCCCTGAAGCATGTTTTTTATGTAATGTCCTTCTCACTGTTGTTACTGATGGTTTCCAAGAATTAAAATCTGTGCCATGGAGGAAAAGAAGCAGGCTATTTTAATGAATAAATTTGAAATAAGTTTAGTTAAATCATTCCATAAAAAGGGACTTAGTGTAACCATTTTAAACAGTGACCTGGTACAAATAATTTTGAGTAGAACCTGTGATGGGTTGAAAGAAGTGCTGGGTGCCTCCAGGACATCTGTAGCATACCCAAGATTATTACTCAAATGCTTCTACGATTTAGGGGTTAGAGATGGTGAAGACCCAGGAGCCAGACTCATTGGAGAATTTGATCACCTTAAACATTCCAGTTAAGATATTTCCTAGATTCCCAGGCCCAGGCTGCAAGGATGTGTTTGTGTTTGAGAGGCATTAACATGTGGTAGAAAGGGCACTGAGCTTTGTTTAGAATCCCTCTTACTAGCTCTGTAACCCTGAGCAGGTTAACTAACTTCTGAGCTTCAGTGTCTTCACCTTGAAACTAGACATGGTAATATCTGCCTCATAAAGTTGTCATGAGGATCGTGCCACCATTAACATGAAGTCAGGGCTCGGTCAGTTGTCCCCTTCCCCAATGTGACCTCTTCTCCAAGAGTAGAAATGGCTCGCTTGGTAAACCCAGAGAGAGTAAACAGACCAAAGCGGAGTCAGGGATAACACTGATTCCTCTAAACAACTCCTGTCTTCAAAGCATTAACCTAAAACTATACCTTATCAATAAATGATGTGTCCTCTCTGCTATGCCTACTATAAAGAAGAGTTTTTAGGAAATGTGGGTTCTGCATTGGAGAATATAAAGAAACTGAGACATTCTAGTAGCTGATGCCGGGACTAAGCTTCCAAGCAAGACCAGCTTGTTGACTGGAAGGAGATGAAAGAAAAGTATCACCACCTCTTGAGACTTTGCCTCCCTGACTGTCTTGCTGTTGCCCTGTTAAATATGTATTTGGCAGATTGGAGAGTTAAGAGATTTAACTTCACACAGTGCCCAGAATCCATTCATGGAGCCAGCTTACTTTATCTCCTAACACATAGGTAGATGAAAATTGGTTGCCCTGAGTAAATGCAGGGTTTGATGGGAACGGAGGAGAGAAGGTACACGGAGCACCCAGGGAGGGAAAGAGGCTGGACACAGCCGGTGTGGTTGCAGAGAGGAGAGGAGAGTCAGTGTTGGCACACATTAGACTTGGGGCATGGGATCAGGTGCCCCTAGTATTTAGAAAAAACAATCCCTTCCTTCATTACACTGACTTTCTTTTGCTTTTGGAAACTGCATCATTGGTAGAGCAGCTATTCTGCCAATTTTTTTAATCTAAATTGTAACTTAAATAGGTTTTATGGACTAGCCTGGATCCCACCCACCCTTCGAAATGTTGTGTACGAGTAAATATATTTCTAATAACAGCCAACTTAGAGATGACCTTGTCAAACCAAACCTGGTCTTAAAGTTTTACTTGAAGGATATTTAAAATTCCTAATAGTTTGATATGTTCAAATTCCAAATGACCAAATGAGTTTCCTGTGTTTACTGTGCATATTTTTTGTTATAATTGAGTGACAAAAGTTAAAATGCATTTAAATAAAGATCAGAAAATATAATCAATTCCAGTGAAATTATATTTGACTAGAAGTAAATTTTATAAATATCTATTATAAGATGAAGCACTTATCTCAGTGTGACTTGGCCTTTATATGAATAAGGAAGAAAGGTCTAGATATAACCAGAGTCTTTTATTATTCCTACATGCTTCTGTGCTTCTGTGTTGAAAAATACACACTGAAAATTGGAATTAAATGCCTTACCCTAACTTAAGCTCCAGGAAGAGTAAAGGTTCAATATTTTAAAACAAAGCAAGCAAACAAAAAAGGAAAAATGAGTTAAAGATTTATTAAACTTGGGTAGGGGAGGGAAATTAAAGTTTATAACTCTTGAGGAAAATAGCTAATATAAATTTTATAAAAATGCAAAACGCTTGTATATTTTGAAGTAATAATATATGGCAAGCAAATTAGAAAAATAGTTTTAGCAAATATTATGTTACACATAGGCAAAGTGTGATTATCTTTATTACATAAAGAATCTAAACCAAATACATACACACATATACATAAACTCTTAAATTATTAGGACTTAGAAAATGCTTGGAGAAAATACAATTGGGAGAAACGGTCGATATCATTAGATATTAAGTAAATTAAAAGGAAAATAAAAACACATACTATTTACTCATCACATTCATAAATTTTGCTTGTTTTAACACATTTTTATGATAATGCTCCTTGAGGTACAGAAAATAAAAGGCCTTCTCATTCACTAATGGAGCATTAAACTGCTGGGCCAACCCATTGGGAAAGCAATTTGATAACACGAATTGAAGTGGTCATATTCTTTAATGCACTGGTTTGCTTTCTCTAAACTACACTAAAAAAAAATATTCCTACATGGAAAACAACCTTCATATATTCATCATGGTGTTTTTTTAAAAAAGTGAAAAATACTGAACAACCTAAGTGTTCAACAATAAAGGAAGTATTAAGTAAATTTAATTCAATCATTAATCTGATATCATGAGGCCTAAAAGTGAAGTTTATGTTGACCATATATGGAAAAGTATATTCTACGTGATTTCCATATATTTAACTCTGTATAGGAACATTCTGGAAAGAAACTCACTGAAGCACTGACAGTGGTTGTCTTTGCTCTACTGAAGAGGCAGGAAGTATGTGAAGTGGTCAAGAATGTGAGATCTGAGTCCAAATTGCCTGAGTTTAAATCCTGGCTCTGTCAACTTGTGTAGCTACCAGTATTTGACTCTACTATTGAGTAGCTATTGCAATCGGGCAAATTTTAAGTTCACTGTGATTAGATTTTTACCTCAGTAAATTGGTGGTAAAATAGTACCTACCTCCTGGGGTTTTTGTGAGGATTAAATTTACTAACACTGTAAACCATGCCTGGCATATATTGATACTAAGAGCTCAGTAAGCATTAGCAGTTTGCTACTTAAGTGGTAGAACCAATATGGGCAGACTTTTGCCTACACTTTTCTACATTTTCCAAATCAACCTTTCTCTCTTCAACATATTACTATTACATTAGGAAAAAGCAATAAATATTTTCCTGAAGGCCCTAAAAACTGGATTTAGACTCTCAATTGGAATATCACAGTTAGGTAATCAAAGAATAGATACCTCATGGTTGCTGAGACCCAAGAGTTGAAATTGGAGTTGAGTGACAATTGAAGTGAACTTCATGTCCCATTTCATAAGAGAAGAAGCCCATTTCATAACAAGTTAGGATGATTCAGTTTCCTTAAAGGATTGCTTGCATCCTTTGGAAAACTTGTGTCTACAATGTTTTCTTCCCTTCCCCCAAATCTGTCTTCTAGATAACTCAGTTCTTCTCTATAACTCATACATTTTAGGAATAGCTGGGCAAAAAAAAAATTGAAAATACAGAGGGTGACAAAAACATGTATACACATTTTAAGAAAGGAAAAAACTGTATTAAAATTGTAATACTCGATATATACTGATAACAAAAGATGAATACAAGTCATATGTATACATTTTTTTGGCACCCCCGGTATTTATGATAATGGAATAAGTAAATTTTCTTGGGCAAGGAAAGTAAGTTAGGGAAAGGGAAGAGGCAGTAAATTTATTCAATACCTGTGTTAATTTCCAAACATTTCAAAAGGTAGCATGCCTAATTTGATTTACATATAAAGTTATCATTTTAAAAATATATTTTAAAATTCCAGGAGCAGAAGGGGAAAATTGCTTTCTCTTTTCTCTATTTTCCCCTAAGTTTTCAGGGGAAATTTTTGGGGAAAAAAAAAATCTCTGCTCATTTTGCAATCTTCTCTTGCCAGCAACTAACAAGTCTGTACAATACAGTTGCCAAGGTGATATCAAGACCATGTAAACTGAAAGTGTGGTTACAGGCAGGGAGATGATGAATATGGATTAACAATGTGAACAAGAGGAGGTTTTTTTACTTGGAAAAAGATAAAATTATACTATCCTTTATAAGTGGTTATGCTAGCCGTTCTAACATCTGTTGTTGCAAAAGAACTTTATAATAAGACTTTTATTTTTTTATGGCCTTGTTCATAGATACATGATTTGTCTCCTAGTTATGCCAATCTTTGTAACTCTGTACAGAGCCATGTCCAACTTGGCTCCACTGCATTTAAGTTAGACAAAGAAATTTTTCATTTGCTAAAACCAGGAAAAAAATGGTTTCTGTAAGTTCTGCACGAAGCCCTGGATTCAGCCAGACCCTCCCGGGCTAAGCCTGAATATAGGCACCGCCCTTGCTCTCACAGCAGCACAAACATTTGCTGCTTAAATAAATTTGCTCCTGTCAGACCGGTGTGATCACCAGCCAAACACTTGCTCATTTTTCTAGGACTGTTACTTCAGTTTCAAAAGAGACAATTTTTCTTCTTTTGTTTTTTCCTCAGGTACAATCCTTGGATTTGCCCTCCGACCGTACAGAATGAGCTACCGGGAAGTCAAGTACTTCTCCTTTCCTGGGGAACTTCTGATGAGGATGTTACAGATGCTGGTGTTACCACTTATCATCTCCAGTCTTGTCACAGGTACCATCGGCGTTTTGTTTAAAGAGTGCTTATTACAAAAGATTGCTTAGCAAAACAAATGCTTTAGGTTTCTGCTGGATGCATGCTCTGTTCTAGAAAAAAGAAAAAGTCCCTTCAAAATGGTGGAAAGGAGGCTTTAGTAATGCATGAATGATTATAACTCGTATTTTACCAATCACAAGAGGAAACGGATTTAAACAACCACGTAATCTGGTCTGCCTCACTATGAAAGAGGTGCCCTGCTAAACACTACACAACCAGCCTTCTCTGACCACGGCCGTATAGTTGACAACAGCGTACAACAGGTCTGTTTTCTCACCCTCTTATCCCACCCAGATAACATCTGGTTGGACAGCCTATTAGCTATTGATGCAAGAATGCTTGTTCTCAGAGCCACCAGGACTTGAGCGGGAGCCTTCTTGGAAGCCTCATCAAGAGGTAATGCCCACAACACATTCACCAACTCTGCTGCCACGGACACTTTATCTTTTCCTGGTGAACCCGCATGATTTCATTTCCTCCTCCAGTGGTCCACACACCCCCATTGCTTTTTGCGCTGGTGGGAGAATGGGGAGGGGGTGGGAGATTTTCCCCATCCCCATATTTTGTCAGTTGATACTTGGATTTTCAACAAGTAGAAACTTTGCTGGGTAGGACTCTGTTTTCTATGGCAGTGAGATAACAATTTACTCCTGCATGGGAAATTGGCTGGAGTCGTTGGTATATGCGATTGGTAAATACAAATGGAGCCAAGAGGTTGCAGGAAAATGTTAGTGTACATTCCTTCCTGCCCACTCTTCTCTTTCCTCACAGCACATCTCTGACTTGGAGAACTAAAGTCCATAGACACTGCCCCAGCAGGATGGTTTCTGGGTCTGTAGCTACAGCCCAGGACTCAGGTATTCCTGACCCTGTTCCACCCTTGGCTCACTGTGCCCTCTTAGGCGAGTCACTCCACCTATGTGAACTGGCTCTGCACATCTTTTCCCCACCCAGGGAGTTCTCAGGGATATTTATTATCTCCTTTCAAGATCTCTGTGTAATTAAAACTTCATAGTACAACTCAAAAGTCATGGGGCCAGATTCTAACTACCACATGCCTTAGGGGGGCTGGACATTACTTGGACAGAAACTATGTCAGATTTTTTCCTCCGAGCCATAGCGCTCTGCTGGCTTCCACTTGCCCAGGTCTTTAAACAAGTGATTGCATGTGCAGGAAGCTCCCATTGAAGGAAGAACTGCCCGTAAAACCATCATGCAGACAGGAGGGTTTGGCGCACTTGTTTTTGAAACTGTTCTGCCCACCACTGACCAGGGGTAAACATGAAACATGTCAGTCTCAGTTCTTATTATGGAAGCTAGATCAATGCTGAGGTGAGGGCACAACCTCATTTTATTATCCATGTGCTGCCATTTCTCTGGGAAGCACCTTCTTTGCAGTAAGCACCTAGAGGACAGAACTCATGTCTGCCATTTATATTTAGTGGAGCAAGGAGTCCGCCTTCACCATCCCTACTGGCTGGTGCCTGAATTGAGTACCCGCAGTTGTCCTGGACACAGGCTGAGGGGTCCTGGGTTCCTTTATCCTGTCTCTTCAAGGGTGGGCCCAGTGTTTAGAGGTTTCTGCTTGCTGGTCATTGTGCTCAATACCTACTGTTTTACCCTTTCTAAGGGGAAAGCCCCCATTAGGTACAATTTGAGAAAATATTACTTCCCCTTAGTAGTGATCCTAGTGGGCAGTTACCTTGCAGTGAAATTTCCTAATACTTCATACATCAACTTTACTGAAGGAATAAGAGCTTTCGCTGAGTAATTATGCAGGAGAAAATACTATGACACAATCCCTTTTGCCTGATTAAGAGGCAACTTGTGGGTAAACCTTGGAGAAATCATCATTTATAATAATGTTAAAGAGAAAGGAATTATAAGCTGCAAGCAACCAATATAGAATGAACTTCTAAAAGGTAACCTAATTGCAAGTTGGGAATGCTGTCACTTAGGACCATTAAGAGAGTGTCAGCTCTTTTCCAGAACTGTGTTAAGACAAGGGGCATAATTATTTAGTTTACCAAGCATCTTTTTAAGGTGTTAGTCTCAAAGCAGTAATTTCCAAGCTACACAGTAATTTAGGTACTTATGACTAATTAGAATGAATGGTTGATTCGATAAGAATTTCCTTCAGAGTTTTAAGTACAATGATTCTAAACCACAGCAGGATATGATCCAGTGAGAATGAGAGAGAGGGGTTACTTCTACAAATTGCACACAGCCTTGGAGGATCCCTGTGTGTGTTGAAAGATGTTACTAAAGAATGTGTTGCCTAGGGAGGGACCAAAGTGGGGGTCCACTATTTTAGAATGGAAAAGCAAACTCAAATGCCTCCAGTGGCCAAGCAGGTGACATATATATATAAAACTGCCATTTCAGGCTACTGTTTGTTTTCCTACTTTGATAAAGTCATGGATACAGAGAAATATTTCTCTTCGACAGATGAAGTAACATGGACAAGTGTGATAAGTAGAAAGTGACCCAGCTGCAGAATAGTGTAGACAAAGGGAGGCAAGGAGACTATTGTGACCTTAAAAGTATCAGCTCCAGCCATGTGTCACCAAGGGCCAAGTCTTCTCATTTTTCAAGAGAATCCAGAAATCCAAAAAATTTTAAGAACCTCTAGATTTTACTGTGTTGATACAATTAACACGACAAAAAACTGCAAGCCAAACAAAGCACATCTGCAGGTCCAGTCCAACCCTCAGGCTACCAAAATTAGAACTCAGGTTTGAGTGTCAGTGCAATAATTTACAAGAAATGCACTGATAAACTTGTGCGCTGATCAGGCTATCACTGGGTTTCATAGGTTACCTTATTTCACTATCGACCGTTCCATGCCAAAGTTTAGTTTAACGTGGAGTCAGCTACCAAACACCACATTTATTGCTAAACCAACAGCTATTGGAAACCTTCTCCTCTCCAACTTCTGGGTGTCTCCACATTGTGTCATAGCTGTGCTGGTCTTTTCTGCACCTGACGGGAACCCCGGAAGAAGAGCTCAGAGGGTATGTTTCCATAGAAAGCATTTCCCAATGGGAAAATGCTTGACAAACTTAATGCTCTTCGGTTCGAAAGTCCCAGGATCTGTTCAGACAGAAATTGAAATGGATAAAACCCTTATTGCATTTGTTGTATTAGGCACTTTGTTTTAGGAGACTCTGTACATTTAACTGTCCTAAAGTCACGTTTAAACTCTCAGATATCTAAGGTAGGTTTTTGTCCTTGAAACAACCGTGTTTGTGAGTTGTGGCTCTAAAGCCCCTGCAAGCCGTGTTCTCCTTTTCCTGAATTTGACATTCCATTCTTCCCAAACATCCTTGGTGTACATTAGCATTCCAGAAGCTGCCAGAGAGAAGCTGGGAAAAAGCCTAATGGCTAGATTTTGTACTCAAGTACCTTTTCTTTGAACAAGAAAAATATGTCTCTGCCAACACACCACACAATAAAATAGGGGTCTGGCACCAGTTTCTATTGATTTGGTCAGGAAAGTCAGCCAAACTAAATATTTCTTGCCCAAAATATGAGTTTCTTTGGCTGGATTAGCCTGATTAAATTCACTAGATAATAATTAAACTCCTTTTCAAGCTGTGGTGTGTAGTCATAGCTATCACCTCCTCTTTACTTCTGAATCTTTTCAGAAAATTTGTGCTTTCTTCTTTTCTCATGCTAAGTGTACACTCCTCCATCTCCTGAGAGGAAACCTTTTGTATCTCCAGTTTTTTGCAAGGGGGGAGGATCACTTTTGACAAGCAATCACTGTGGAATTGGGCAAATTGTAAGTAAAAGGTCGGTGAGGGGGTCTCAACAGCAACAGTAAAAGTAGCAGTAATGTCTGGAGCCTATGCTAGGGCACACTGGAGGTAGGATTATAACATGTATGAAGTTTATCTTTTAACATTCATTTATTCATTCATCCATTCATTCATTCCTTCATTCATTCATAACTAGTTTTTGAGCGCTTACTGTCAGAGCTGAGCTAGGCACAGAGGATACATGCGTACAAGATGTGTGTTGGGTGCGGAGGGGGAAGCTTCCTCACATGCCTTAAATTATACAATATCTGTAAGCAATTTCCAGTTTCAACTATAAGGGTCTAAGGATGGTCCTCTGTACTCCCAGCAAAAAAAGAGACAATTGAATTAATTTTAAGAACATGATCCCAAATCTGATTTTTTGAATCATGGTATTTCCATCATTTACTGAAAATGTTCTTTAAATCAACCTACTTTTCTTCCAATGCCTCAAATCATTATGGAAAATAGATACCTCCTATTACTTGTCTTGTGAAGGAGATAATAAATTACAAGGTAATGAAAGTCTAGATTGATACTGTTGCCTGCCAAAGGCTCTGAGTGCCTGAAACTAGCTCACTCATTTCAAAAGGGTTGGCGGGGGCGGGGTGAAAAAGTTAGCAAAGTGTTAAATAACACATGAGCACCAAAATAAGACTTTTTCTTCCCTGTAATCCAAAGGATTGAAAGAGAATTTAGAAGAGTGACTTTCTCACCATGTGAATTAAAATTAAGGAGGCGTTTCTGTACCACTAGAATAAATAAATAACCACTATATTTACTCCATTTTGGGAAACACTAATCTAGTCCAACCATCCCTACAAAATCCCTTCCAAGTCATTGTCCAGGTTCTGCCTAAATATTTCCAATGACAAGAGATCTTTGGAATCCATGTGTTCCTGGAAAACTCTTAATAGTTCTTTTTTTCCTTTCTTTCTTTTCTTTTTTTTTGCATCCAAAATGAAACACACACACACACACACACACACACACACACACAACAAAACAGAATATCAAACAAAACAAAACACCTGCCTGTAATCCCTCCTCCATGTGAGAAGCTTCATAATGTCATATATTCCTTAGGCGGCTTCCTTCCAAATTTATAGACCAGTGAATTCAGTGGAATATGGGACTTAACTATAGTGAAGCTACCAAGCTGCAATCACCAGCAAAGGGCTCTCTTGCCTGAGAAAATGCAAGTAGAGACAATAAAGGACCTCAGAATATGGCCCTTGGCTTAAAAAAAAAAAATGGCAGTTGCAATAAAAGTGATCCCAAATTTTGTTATTTCATTTAACAGAAGAGGGCAAAAAAATGAGCGAGACAATTCTTAATTCTGGCACATAGTATGTGAAAGGTTTGTTAAGAATTTGCAAAAATGAGAGCCAAAAATCACTTAAGAAAATTTTAGTAGTTTAAACTATTCATTGCCATGGCTCTGCTGTATAACTGAGGTCTATTTGAAATACTACAAACACTTATGTACAAGATAAGAGACAGTAGATTTATTCTCTTTCTCCCACACATACATTTTATTGAAGAAGAAAAAGTCACTATCTTGGTGGGGAGGAGTTTCTTTGGGCCTCCCTTTCATTCTATGTGAAATGAAGGTGATAATGGTACCTATGGTATGGGGTTGTTGTGTGCATTTACACCTGGCACATAGTATCTGCTCAATTATTAGTAGCTATGGACAATAAGAGTAGCAGCAGTAAGATAACTGAAATGAAGAATACACTAGAAGGAATCAATAGCAGATTATATGAAGCAGAAGATGGAGTCAGTGATTTGGTAGACAAGGTAGTAGAAAACATCCAATTGGAACAGCGAAAAGAAAAAAAGAATTTAATGAGAATAGTTTAAGGGACCTCTTGGATAACATCAAGCATAATATTATTGGCATCATAAGGGTACCAAAAGGAGAAGAGAGAGAGAGCAAGAGATTGATAACCTATTTGAAGAAGTAATGACTGAAAACTTCCCTAACTTGGCAAAGAAATAGACGTACAAGTCCAGAAAGCACAGAGAATCTCAAACAAGATGAACCCAAACAGCTCCATACAAAAACACAACATAATTAAAATGCCAAAGCATCTTAAAAACAGCAAGAGAAAAGCAGTTAGTTACCTACAAGGCAGCTCCGATAAGATTGTCAGCTGATTTCTCAACAGAAAGTTTGCAGGCCAGAAGGGATTGGCATGAAATAGTCAAAGTGATGAAATCCAAGGACCTGCAACAAGACTACTCTACCCAACAAGTCTGTCATTTAAAACTGAAAGAGAGATAAAGAGCTTTTCAGACAAGCAAAGGCTAAAGAAGCTCATCACCACTAAATCAGTATTACAAGAAATGTTAAAGGGACTTCTTTAAGAAGAAGGGGAAAAATATGAATAATGAAATGGAAATAACTAGTATACATACCTCTCAATAATCACTTTAAATGTAAATGGATTAATGCTCCCAACAAAAGACATAGAGTAGCTGAATGGATAAAAAACAAAACCTACCATGTTTCCCTGAAAATAAGACCTAGCCAGACCATCAGTTCTAATGCATCTTTTGGAGCAAAAATTAATAAAAGACCCGGTCTTATTTTACTATAAGACCAAGTCATATAATATAATGTAATATAATATAATATAATATAATATAATATAATATAATATAATACGGGGTCTTATGTTAATTTTTGCTCCAAAAGACGTATTAGAGCTGATTGCCCAGCTAGGTCCTATTTTGGGGGAAACACAGTAAACAGATGCTGTCTACAGGAGACCCACTTCAGATCTAAAGACACACACCGACTGAAAGTAAAGGGATGAAAAAAGATATTTCATGCAAATGAAAACAAACTAAAAGCTTGGGTAGCAATGTTACATCAAACAAAAGAGACTTTAAAACACAGGCTATTGTAAGAGACAAAGAAGGACATTTCATAACAACAACGGAATCAATCAAACAGGATGTAAACCTTGTAAACATTTATGCACACAATGTAGGAGCACCTAAATATGTAAAACAAATATTGATGGACATAAAGGGAGAGATCAACAGTAATACAGTCATAATAGAGGATTTTAACATCCCATTGACATCACAATGGATAGATCTTCCTTACAGAAAATCAACACAGAAACAGCAGCCTTACTTGACGCATTAGACCAAATAGGTTTGATTGATATTTTTAGAACATTTCACCTCAAAGCAGCAAAATAGACATTCTTTTCAAGTGCACGTGGAATATTTTCTAGGGAATATCACGTTAGGCCACAAAACAAGTCTCAATAAATTTAAAATTTGAAATCATATCAAACATCTGCTTTGACCACAATGATAAGAAACTAGAAATCAATTACAAGAAAATAAATGAAAAACACACAAACACCTGGAGGATAAATAACATGCTACTAAACAATGAATGGGTTGGCAATGATGAAAAAAATCAAGATACCTTGAGACAAATCAAAGTGAAAAGACAGTAACTCAAAATCTGTGGGACACAGTAAAAGCAGTTCTAAGAGGGAAATTCATAGCAATGCAGTCCTACCATAAGAAACAAGAAAAATCTCAAATAAACAATCTAACCTTACATCTAAAGAAATTTTTTTAAAAAAAAACAATGGGGCCCAAAGTGAATAGAAGGAAGGAAATAATAAAGATCAGAGCAGAAATAAACAAAATAAAGCTGGGGGGGGAAAAAGAACACTAAAAATGATCAATGAAACCAAGAGCTGGTTCTTTGAAAAGATTCAAAATATTAACACAATTTATAAACCTTTAACCAGACTCATCAAGAAAAAAAAAAAAAAGATCCAAATAAATAAAATCAGAAATGAAAGAGAAGTGACAATTGACACCACAGAAATACAAAGGATTATAAGAAAATGTTATAAACAGTTATTTGCCAACATATTGGGTGAGCAGGAAGAAATGGATAAATTTCTAGGAAAATATACTCTTCCAAGACTGAATCAAGAACAAACAGAAAATCTGAACAGATAGGTTACTACTAACAAAATTGAATCAGTAATCAAAAACCTCCCAACAAACAAAAGTCCTGGACTGAATGGCTTCACAGGTGAATTTTAAATATTCAAAGAAGAACTAACACCTATCTTTCTTAAATAATTCCAAAAAAAATTCAAGAGGAGGGAAGGCTTCCATCCTATACGAGGCCACCATTACCCTGATTCAAAACCAGGCAACAATATTACAAAAAAGAAAGAAGGAAGGAAAGGAGGGAGGGAGGGAGGGACGGAGGGAAGGAGGGAGGGAGGGAGGGAGGGAGGGAGGGAGGGAGGGAGGGAGGGAGGGAGGGAGGGAGGGAAGGAGGAAAGGAAGGAAGGTAGGAAGGCAAGCAAGCAAGGAAGGAAGGAAGAAAGAAAGAGAAAGAAAATTATAGGCTGATATCCTTGGTGAACATAGATGCAAAAATCCTCAACAAAATATTAGCAAACCAAATACAGTAAATACATTAAAAAGATCATACACCATGATCAGGTGTAATTTTTCCTAGGATGCAAGGTTTGTTCAATAGATACAGAAAAAGATTTGACAAAATCCATTTATTATAAAAATACTTAGCAAAGTAGGAACAGGGGGAACATACTTCAACACAACAAACCCACTTAACATTATACTCAACAGGGAAAAACTAAACGTGTTTTCCTTAAGATCAGGAACAAGACAAGGATGTTAACTTTCACCACTCTACTCAACATAATATTGGAAGTCCTAGCCCTAGCAATCAGGCAAGAAAAAAAGATAAAAGGCATCCAAATTGGAAAAGAAGAAGTAAACCTGTCATTATTTGCAGATCACGTGATATTATATAGAGAGTGATTCCACCAAAAAGCTATTAGGACTGATAAATGAATTCAGTAAAGTAGCAAGATACAAAATTAATACTCAGAAATCACTTGCATTTTATACAGCAATAATGAACTATAGAAAGAGAAATTAAGGAAACAATCCCATTTACAATTGCATAAAAAAATTGGAATAAATTTAACCAAGGAGATAAAAGACCTGTACTCAGAAAATTATAAGACACTGAAGAAAGAAACTGAAGAAGATACAAATAAATGGAAGAGCTTACTGTACTCATGGACAAGAAGAATTAATATTGTTAATGTCCATACTACCCAAAGCAATTTATGGATTCAGTGCAATCCATATCAAAATACCAATGGCATTTTTCACACAAGTAGAACAAATAATCCTAAAATGTATATGGAACCACAAAAGACCCTGAATATAAAAAGCAATCTTGAGAAAGAAGAACAAAGCTGGACGTATTATTCTACCTGATATGAAACTATAATACAAGGCCATAGTAATCAAAACAGCATGGTACTGGCATAAAAACAGACACATAGATCAATAGAACAGAACAGAGAGACCAGAAATAAAGCCACACTTTATGGTCAATAACAAAGGAAGCAAGAATATGCAATGAGATAAAGACAGTTTCTTCAATAAATGGTGTTGGGAAAACTGGACAGATACATGCAGAAAATGAAACTAGACCACTTTGTTACATCATATACAAGAATAAGCTCAAAATGGGTTAAAGACTAAAATGTAAGAGCCCAACCGAAAAACTCCTAGAAGAAAACATAGGCAGTAAACTCTCTGACATTGCTCTCAGCAATATTTTTTTCTGGTCTGTGTCCTTGGGCAAGGGAAACAAAAGAAAAAATAAATGGGACTACATCAAACTAAAAAGTTTGATGTAGTAAAGAACTCATGCAACTCAACACCAAAACAACAAACAATCCAATTTAAAAATGGGCAGAGGACCTGAACAGACATTTCTCCAAAGAGGACATACACATGGCCGATAGACATATGAAAAGATGCCTAACATCATTAATCTTGAGAGAAATGCAAATTAAAACCACAATGAAATATCACCTTACACTTGTCAGAATGGCTATCATTAATAAATCAACAAACAACAAGTGTTGGCGAGGATATGAAGAAAAAGGAACCCTAGTGCATTGTTGGTGGGATTGCAAATTGGTACAGTCACTGTGGAAAACGCTTTGGAGGTTCCTCAAAAAATTACAAACTACCTTATGACCCAGTGATTCCAATTCTGAATATTTATCCAAAGAATTCCAAAACACTAATTCAAAAAGAAATATGCACCTCTATGTTCATTGCAGCACTATTTACAATAGCCAAGATATGGAAGCAACCTAAGTGCCTATCGATAGATAATTGGATAAAGAAGTGGTACATATATCCAATGGAATATTATTCGGCCATTAAAAAAAAATGAAATCTTGCCATTTGTGACAACATGGATGCGCCTTCAGGGTATTATGCTAAGTGAAATAAGTCAGACAGAGAAAGACAAACACCATGTGATTTCACTTATCTGTAGAATCTAAAGAACAAAATAAACGAACAAAACAGAAACAGACTCATAGATACAGAGAACAAACTGATGGTTGCCAGATAGGACAGGGGTTATGGGGCTGGGTGAAAAAAGTGAAGGAATTAATTGGTAGTTAGTTACAAAACAGTCAGGGGGATGTAAAGTACAGCATAGGGAATATAGTCAATAATATTGTAATAACTATATATGGTACCATGTGGGTACTAGACTTATTGGGAGAATTGCTTCATAAATTACGTAAATGCCTAACCACTACACTGTACACCTGAAATTAATATAAAATAATACTGAATGTCAGCTATAATTGAAAAAAATTGATACATCCAAAAAATAAAATATATTATAAAAGTCTTACTGTCCTAGACAATGTCTACTTTTCCATTACAATTTCATTCAGTAAGCATTTGTTGAGGATTTTTATGGACCAGCAACTTTTCTAGGACCTGAGTTTATCAAAATGAAGACGACAGGGTCCCTGACAAGGGACAAGGAGATGACAAGGAGTTCAAAGTCTGATTGGGAAATAGTCTTGTGGCTAGAATAGCTCAGGGTCATGGTGGCCAGGCAGGATGAGCCCAGTAGCAGAATAAAGTAGGGAACCGGCAATGCCCCCATCCCTCTTTGTGACTCTACACTTTCAGGCTCCCTAGCCAGGAAACAACTCTATTAGCAGGGAAAGAGTTTTTGTTTGGTTGGTTTGTATTTGTTTTTTGATCCAGTCTTGTTTTCCTCACAGCTGACTCTTTCACCTTTAAGAGCAGTAAGAGTTGGGGTGGGACTCTGTGAGGTTCCCAGCAAAAGTCACTCAGGAGAACGTGGCTTCACAGATGGGAAGTCAGAGAGAAGATGCGCCTGACAGGGTTTCAACCACAAAAACTTTCCCTTTCAGAGGGGAGCTGCTCAGCTTTCAGGAGGGGAGCTAAGTGACTTGAGGCTCTCTGAGCTAGAAGGCATGTAGAGGGAACACTGTGTAACTTGGCACCCAGGGTGGGAACCCCCTCTCCAGCATCCCTGGAAGGTGGCCATCAGCTGCCACCTGAACATTCCATGCTCAGATGGTCCAAGCTATTGAGCAGACGTCTGCCTCCTGAGAGGTCCACCAGTGGTCCTCATTGCACTACACAGAGCAATAGAGAATGACATTCTTCAGATGGTTTCCGGAGGGCACCTGAGCATGGCCCAGGTGTCCCAGTTCTTCTCATGTGCCCAATTCTTTTAAACCCTTCACCATCCTGGTTGCCCTCCCCTCCGCCCTTTTGTGTTCCCAGAATTGATCTCAGTGCCCCATATGACACATGCCTAGATAGGGACAGTGACCTGGACCCACCCCTCTGCTAATACCAGCTGGGGTTGGGTCAGCTGTGGTATAAGCTGCAACAAACCATCATCTCAGTATGTTTCAGCCTGTGGTCACCTAATCCCTCAGAATTGAATGTTTATGGAAAAAACTTGTGGTAAAAATGGAACAGTTCTTGAGTTGAAAGATCAGAAGCCCCAGGCTCAAGGCTCTGTTTGAGACAAGACTTTCCAGAAGACTTGGGTTTGTGTGAGTTGGGATTTCTGTGTGTGAATTTCAGCAGCTTTAAGTTTACCTGGGTTTTGATTGGACTGGTTTGTAAGAAATTTTTGAACATTTCTTTAAAAAAAAAAAATTAAAACAAAAATTTAAAAACTTTCTTTAAAATTAAGTTATTCTCTAAGAAAAATAAGATTTTACCAACTTGATCATTTCCTTAAACCACTGTTGGAATTGCATGTCTGGGGGCGGTGTTGGGAAGAGATGCTTTTCTTCTGTTGATATAATAATGGTTTCCAGGAGAGCAAGTTACCTAATGAATTGACTAGAGATTTGTGCTTAAGGGCTAGATGTGGTGGGTGGGGCCTAGGGTTCAGGGATGCTTCTGCATGAGACACCAACTTGTGCACTTCTAACTTCTAGCCTTCCATTCCGATTAATTACGCTGCATGGGACAGTTCCCAGGCTCCACCTTCCACCCGCCCAGAATTCTTCAATTAATTGGTCTGAAATGGGGCTTGGGAATTGAAGTTTCTTTATAGTTCTCCAAGTGACTTTATTGTGTAAAGAGGACCATCACTGTATAGTTCTTCTAGAATTGTTCTTTGGGTGGGATATCATCACTTAGTTCAAGTCCTTATTAGTTCAGATACCTTCTCTTCCAGGAAGCCTTCCCTGGATTTCCCCCGGCTCCTACTAACACATGCTCCCAGAGGAGTAGCTTAATTATTTATTCCATATGGTTTTGTTCAAAGTCATTTAAATAATATGAATGTTTACCATTTATATAAATAAAACAACATAGAAATTGTTTTAGAGCAAACCACAAGAGTATACACACACACACACACACACACACACACACACACACACACACACCAGGCTATTGCCTCTGATTTGAATGGACTTCTGCTAGGAGAACTGCTTACCTTGGAAATTATAGTGAACCTGCATTCCATTGTAAAAGACTTCTCTGTGTCCCATAAAGCCAAGTAAAAAGATGCTAGTTTCTACTAGCAGAGATGTTAGAGAAATAGAGAGACAGAAAAGGTTCTACAGCCAGACAAAGCTTTCTGTGACAATGCCATGGATTGTATGTGTTCTGTGGGTAGTGGGCATTTCACGAGAAGCAGAAAGCAGGCTTTAGGGTGGTGGTATTCTCTGCTGGAGGATTGATCTGCCAGAATGATCCAGCCAATTTTCAGTCTGGGTAGAATCTAGTTCCCCAAGTCTCATGTTTCTGCAAATTCATTTTTTCAGACAAGATAAACTTCTTTTTAGCTTTTTCATGGAGAAGATCTTTGCAGTCATCTCAGCTCCCCAAGCAGCAAACCAGTGAGTGCACTCCCCATGACTGCACTGGCTTTGCTAAGCCATCAACATCTACACAACAGGTGACACTGCTTTCAGATGTGCATTTTCTGGACATCCTCAGTTGGAGAAAGAGGTTTCGCCACCTTCGTATTTATTTATTTATTTTAAACAATTGCTTGTTTCTATCTGAATTTTCTTCAGAAGGAAGAAACGTCCCCTAAATTACTAAGGGGGTTCCTTTTCACAGGGCATTGGATTAAGGTTGGCCAGTACCCGAGCTCTGTGACTCTGAGGGCAAGTGAACAAGTCAGAAAGAGCCGTTGGCTAACCTTTCAGGATTAGTTCTATAAGAGCAGGATGACTGTAGTCTCACCGGTGCCGCCTGGTAACATGACATCCACATTGCCAGGACTTGTCAGTACTCCTGGGAAAACATCTGCGAGGGTATATATACACACAGTCTTTTTTGATCTGTAATATCCCTGAGCCTCCTCCCTCACCTACATTCCCTCCAACTACTGGATTGTTTTGAAGCAAGTATCAGCTATTTCATTACATTTTTAAAAGCAAAGGAAACATAAGACAGGTGTAACATTTTGAATGATTTTAACATATTTTATCTTTTTTTAATATCCTAACACACACACACACACACACACACACACACACACACACACACACACCAAGAGCTGTCAGGCACTCGAAGAAAGTGTTGCCAACCAAGTTCTTTACTTTCTTTCCAATTATGGCACCAGCTTCTCTACCACTGCTTCCTATTAATTACCAAAACTCCCCTGCAGCCAGAGCGTGATAAGTCTTTAGTAGGAAATAATGCAATCAAATGTTTATGCTATGAAATTTTGGGACAATTTTTCATCATAGAACAATATGAGTGTGTGTTTGTACACACATTGTTTTTTTATGTTTGTTCTGTTTTCCAAAGTCCTTCCAACTCTGACAAGTACTGTACTCTGACTGTTTCTCTACTGTTGGTAACATTTTTTTTTTAATTTACAGCTTTTTCCAGAATTTGTTTCTGTACTTTAAGATGTCTCAACTAGATTATTTCTAGTTAAGCTGTAATTTAAATACACTGTTCTCAAAGGTGTTTGTGCTAAGAGCTGTTTTATTATTTTAAAGCTAACTTCCTGGAAGTATATTGCAAAATGTTCCCACATTGTGATACGGTGGTACATACAAAAAAATTCTATCAGCATACTTAATCTACACATGCTAAGTATTGAAGAAAAAAATGGAAACATTAGTAGCTTCTATACTGGAATCTTAGAACCTGTGCTTAATGACATATCTGAAAGCATTCCTTTGGTGTGGACCCCAAAAGATAGTCTTCAAACCAGACATTAATGTAGTAGTTCTTAAACATATTTAGGAATAACACTAAGAATTCATAACACTTATAGGTACATTAAAAATGTTCACATATTGAATTCTATATGACATAGGAACACATTGACTCTGAGAAAAGATGGCGCTGATGCAGCAGAAGAGCAGAACTACAAGCACATTTCCATGCACAGGATACACGATTATCTCTAAGCATGATTGACAATTTCAAATTGTCTGTATCACTTAGGTATAATATTTCATTATTTTCAAACTCTCATTCAGCTATCATTCAGGTGAATAGAAGGCAAGAAAGGTTTAAGAAAATTTCATAGTGAAAAATCTTAAAATTAAGAGAATTCAATCTATTGACTTTAATCTATTCATTTTTCCCCTCTGAATTGGACACACAGTGTCATAACTTGATTTTAGCAGAAAACATTTGGGTTGAGCTTACAGAACACAGATGTTCTATGGGAACATGATTTGCAGTCATTATATAATTTCCCATTAAATAAACATCTGAACACTAATGTAACAACTACCAAGTGAGGTCAAGTGCCTGAAAATTTCTGTATACATCATATAAGCACATTTTCCTCGTGTGAAAGATGGATATATAGTAATGCGTATCAGACTTTCAGCTTCTCTCTAGAGAAGTTTTGCCAAATTTTGCCACTCACCACTAAGCTCCCTTTGTTCCTTAGGATGGTAGAAACCTATTTTACAATAGAAAGAGAGGTTCTTTTATTTGTAGCTGGTTATTGGTAGCTGGTTTGTCTTATTTCAAGATTGCATTCATTTCTTTAACAACTTGATTGAGATATAATTCACATGCATACAATTTATCCATATTAAGTGTATAATTTAATGGCTTTTAGTTTAGTCAGTGTTGTGCATCCATCACCACAGTCAATTTTAGAACATTTTCATTACCCTAAAAAGAAACCCTAAACACCTTAGCTATCACTCCCTAATTACCCCAGCCCTAAGCAAACACCAATCTATTTTCTTTCTCTATAGATCTGTCTATTCAAGACATCTCATATAAGTAGAATAATACAATAAATGATGTCTTCTTTCACTTAGCATGTTTTCAAGGTACATTCATGCTGTCACACGTATTAGCATTTCATTCCTTTTTGTGGTCAACTGTATTCCATTGTATGGACATACCACATTGTATTTATCCATTCATTAGTTGGTGGACATTTTGGTTGCTCTTTTTTTTTTTTTTTTTTTTTTGCTATTATGAGCAATGCTGCCATGAACATTCATGGACATACGTTTTTATTTCTCTTGGGTGTACACTTTGGAGTGGAATAGCTGGATTACATGGTAACTCTGCTTAACCTTTGAAGAACTGTGGCTGCTCTATTTACATTCCCATCAGCAGTTGATGAGGGTTCTAATTTCTACACATTCCAGCCAACACTAGTTTTATGTCTTTTTGGTTATAGCCATCCTGGTGTGTGTGAAATGGTATTTCACTGTGGTTTTACATTCCCTGATGGCTAATGATGTTGAGCATCTTTACATATGCTCATTGACCATTTGTATGTCTTCTTTGGAAAAATGTCTATTCAGATCCTTTGCCCATTTTTTAATTGGGTTGTCTTTTTATTATTGAGTTGCAGTAGTTCTTTATATATTAAAATTACACTTCTTAAGAGCTCTGAACACTAGACTGTATGCAGTGATGACTGTCACCTTGTCATAAATCATTGCTATGGTCCTTGAGAAAGATTCTTTATTGTGATTAATATTTACTATAAGTAAGCGCTCTTAAGTTCTTGTTACAAAGTATAAAGCAAGTGATAAAACAATGGTGAAAATGACTGATTCTATAATATTATATTCTTTTGAAATAAAAGTTCCCCTTTCCCCAAAAAAAGGAAATAGTTGAATGGCATTGTCTAATACAGTGGCACTTTATTAGTAATACATTTTGTTTGTCTCAGGTGTAGGAGGACTCTTGCTTTTACCTGTAAAGATTTGTGTTTTAATTAAAACTTTTGAAGTCATAAGATGTAACTGCGTGATATAATTGTGCATTTTACATTTCGAAAATGGTAAAATTCACATATGAAGTCTCTGGCTATACTAAAATAATTGTTGTAATCCTTTAAAATGGAGATTTAAATGCATCGATTGCAACTTTGCTGCATTAAAATACAAAGTGTTAATTTCTTCAGTTATAGTAAATAAAATAACGTAAATTAAACAATAAGGCAGGTGACACAATATGAATATACTTAACATTTCTGAACTGTACATTTAAAAACGATTAAGATGGTAAATTTTATGTTTTTTTACCATAATTAATTTATTTCAATAAGGTAGGTGTGATGTTTTAACATGAACTCTTTTGAAAGGGGCGTTCTAAATGGTTGTCTGCCTATCAATCTAACCTTCCACAGTTAGAGTTTTTACACAAAGCTTTTGAAGGACATCATACACTGCTCGACTCAGATAGCTTTCTCCCTAATTTCGCTTTCGGAAATGTGTAATACAGATACTTGGGTTGTGCAGAATGTTAGTTGTTGAGGACGGTGGTGATCAGATCATTTCCCTAAGTTGAGACATTCCTCAGCCGCCTCTGTGGTTGTCCCGGAGATGGCTGGGCGTGGGGGTGGGGACGACACAGGCTGAAGCAAGAGGACCTCTGGATTCCATATTCACGTTCCCTCCAAGGAATGTGGATGCTAAGACTGGAGTGCTGATACAAATCTCACTGGTATGAAGTGGATTTTATGGCCTTTAGTGGCCTGGTACAGCTCAATGTACAGAATGGTCCCGTTGCTGAAAGTTCTGTCCAGGTCTTTTCCAACACTGTTGAATTCCACATTCATTATAATTTTTTTATTATTAGGTATCATTCCAGGTCGGTCATTTTCAATTCAGAAAGAAAGTAAATGTTTGCTTTCCTTAGGTGTCTGCACTTGGGTGACCACAAAAAAAAAAAGCCCCTCAAGTTGTGCTCTTTTAGGATACTGTACTTTTTAAAGCACTAGCGAGACCTCAAATTCAAATCTTGAACTCTGCATCTTTGCATAATGACTTCTACTGCCTTTTGACCATCATTTGGAGCCAAAGTGAAGCTTGCCAACTGACTATTCTCAGTAATTTGGGGGCTGCTTTATTCTGCTTCCATATCATGTCTTGAATTCCCAGCAGGGAGTTTTATTTGATGAGCTATTTTATCGTGTTACTGATTATTGTTGGTTTTTATGCCGAAATATGGCTACAGCCCAGGAAACTTCTTGCATTGATGTTGACATCCTTTAACAGATATATAAGTAATGTCCAGGTCAATTACAAGTCATTTCTTTATGTTCACTGAAGAAAACCCCCCAAGACTCTTTGGTATACGCTAAATTTAAGCCACTGAACAGTCTTTAAAGAAACAAAACTATATTGTTAAGGGAAACTCAAGACGGTTGGGTCCTTTGAAGTCCATGTCAGGAGGACACTGTAGGTGCTGCTGCCAGAGACACGATGGATTATTGGTCTGACCAAAGGAACTCTGGAATTTTAAGAACACTGATAAAGCATGACACAGACTATCCTTGATCACAAGGGCTTTTGTTTTTTCACTAACAATTGGTTTCCTCTGTTTATTTTGCTGTTTCAGATTATCCTTTCTGTGTTGAAATCCACACAAGGGTCATAACATCAAAACCCTCAAAAAAGAAAAAGAAAATATCCCAAGCTTTTTGGAAATCTAAATGTTAGACATCAGTCAGTAATGTCACCCCACCCCCGCCCCGTGGTTGGTCATGTGGTGTTGGCTTTACTCTTCAGCCCTGTGATTTGCTTTTGGTGGCTCAGGGCCAAAGAGTCCTGTCCAACTGGAAGCTGCATGAAGGCAGACAGTGCATCTCCACTGTGATTAAGCTTTGTCATCAGACCTCTCAGTAGGTGCCTCCCTGGCCTGGTGCTGGGACAGTGCAGGGTCACTGTTTGTACACACTGACAATGACAGTGTCACCTCCCTGCTGGGGAATGGGATTTGGATATTAGAAGGGAAACAATAAGGAGAAAATTCCACCACGTGGTTCCTAAGTCTTTGAAAACTACATATTTCTGTACTTATGGTTCAAGAGTGCTCACGAATAATGCTTCATGGAGTATTTTTGAGAAAAAGAAAGATTCCTTGAAACTCTGCAGGTACAAGGAATTCCTGCCTTGGTGCAGTACAAACAGTGCCATGCGGTGGAAGAAGAGGTGAAGGCAGGAATTTAAAAGTGCACTGTATCCAGCCCGTGTACATTGGGCTATTGGGATGTAAGGTCAGGGGTAGAATTGGTCCCATGGGATGTTTCTCATTGAAATCATCTCCATCCACACACAGCCGTGGTGTCACTAGCCAAAATGTATCTATTCTCATAAAACATAGGTCCCATATGACACTACATCGTAAAATACATATTTGTGGGAGTTGTAATGGAATTGGTCTCTGCCCACCTCATATTCACACACAGGAGATGCAGAGACTGTTTTGCGATTCTGCATAACTGAGTTTTAGGTTTTCATGAGATTTTCTTTAATTACCCTATTGGAAATGTGTAGTTCTTCTTTTGTAGTTTTAATTAAGAGTCTAATTTGATCATTTTCCTCTTAAAATATTCTACGAGCCCTGTGAATACTAAAAAACACTCACTGTTAACCAATTTCTATTTTCAGCTACATGTCAGTCATGCAACTTAGCAAGAGGCCTTCAATGAAGTAATTATTTCCAATGTACAAAAGGCAAAATTAGCTGCCATGAATTTCTCTGGAGCAAAGCATATTGATCTTTCCAAATAAATATTTTCATTTTTGACATTCAATCAAGATAACACTGAAATTCAAATACATCTTTCGTTAAGTAGGACATTTCCTTTGGCAATCAAAATGATTCCAAATTTTGTTCAGAAAAGAGAGGGAGAGAGATCAAATGTATCAAAGCAAATTTAATCAGTTTTACTTTGGCACATTATTCCTGCCAATCTAACCATCAGTCTACTCACACCAAAGAATACATATAAAAATTAAGGTAGAATCAGTGATTCTTTCAAGGAAAGAGATTTTTTTGTCAACACAGAAGAAAGGCAGATTTTGGTCAAATTTTGACTGAAAGTCTTTCCTTAACAGACTCATTTTATTTTATTTTTACAACTGAAATCAGTAATAGAGAAAAGACAACAGTCACAACCATTGCTATACTTTAAAAGAGAGCAGTTTCTCTTAGCGCAATTTATCACATTGACTTCATGGCTTTTTTTTTTCTTGTTTTAATTTATCCCAACCTTTATTCAGAGAAGGCTAAGATGAGCTCTGAGTGCTGTGAGTTTGTAGTGAGCATTTTGGGGTTCTATAGCATTATAGAGTAGGGGTTAATGTAAGCCATTCTGCATTTCTAAGTGATCACTTAGAATTTTCTTTTAAAGTATTAATTAGCATTAAACTTACCATTTGGTTTATATTTATCCTTTTGTTGAGGACCAATCACATAGACGTGCAAGAAATAATAGTATTTTATTCTTCTAAACACCTTTCCATTATTAAGTTTTTAAAAATCATTGTACTGTCTCAATGTTGGAAGAAAATAAAGATTTGTCTGTTTAATTATTTTATCTACAGGTAGGACTATTCCACTCTGATCAAAAAAATTAAGTTTCAAAACTTTTGCTTAGAAACTTTTCAAGGAAATTTGCAATTTGGGTCAATAAACCCTGCTTACTGATGATTAGTATAACTTGGAACACAGCTCTTAAATTAATTCGAGCCTGCAAAATGTACCATTTTTGCTCACCTAATTCGACCTTTGGAAAAGCTCCAAATGCATTCTGTACCACACCTCCTCTGTATAGTTTGAGACTTTGGCTTTTACAAACTTCGGTTGCCCTTAGAAGTCTCTTACAGCTTCAATCACAGTGCTCTTGTAGGATACAACCCCCGCCTTCTTGTGACTCTGAGCTACTGATACCAACTTCCCACAGGTAGATAGTTCAAATCACATTTGAAAAACGCAACCTCATCAGGAGAGAGGCTTGAAAAGGACTTCTTTAGGCATGAACAGGCCCCATGTGTGCCTGTCTTGTATGGCTCTTGCTTCTCTCTTACCATCTCATTTCTCACCACCTCCCTCTCAGATCTACCTGCACTCTTTTCTCCAGACTCTTCACCTGAATCCCCTCCTGACCCTCAGGTCTTACCTTGTATGTCGCTTCTTCCAGGAAATCTTCTCTACCCTGTGCAGTGTAATTAGATGGCCCCACTGTCAATATCCACGTCCTCCAGCCAACTGTGAGTTTCCTGAAAGCAAAGGACCATTTTGTTTGGTACTCCATTGCTAGTGGCTGGTAACAATCATTTTCTGAGATCCCAGAGAGTTTCCAGTTATTTTAGAAAGTGTCACGCAAGTCTCCACTTTCATGTAAAGAAGTGTTATACTCTGCATAACACTTTTCTGAGTGATTAACGTAGCAGGGAAAGAGTCAAAGTTCCACGGTGACCCAGCAACGCCTGAAACTCTAACACTGCTTCCTATCAGACCAGAAAAGCCAAAGTATGGACTCTTGACTTAAAGAAATATTGCACCCTACTGTCAATTTATATGGTTGGCTTTTTTTCTTTTTCTTTTTAAACAGGCGAAGAGAGCTTTGCCATTCTTTTCCTGGAAAGATTCACTGATTCCATATTTGTGTTAATATTTGGTGGATTGCCTACTAAAGCCATGGCATGTAATTCTGCCCTAGGATGTGTATGCTATTTAAAACAGTGAGCATTACAGGGGAGTTTTCTGGTTGCCAGGAGTTCGCTTCTCTGATAGGCATTTCCGGATGTGAGGAAAGATTTATTTTGGCATCCCCAGCTCTTAACTGTTATGTGCACATGTGAGCATGCATGCACACACACACACACACACTCATTCACTCACTCACTCCATACTTTCTCTTTCAGTGCCTAAAATTATCTGTCTTCAAAGTTTGAAAACTGAGTTTACACTGTAGCAAAATAGCTGGCTCTTGGTAACTTTGAAGGAGAGAAAGGACATCTTTCCCTCCCCTGGAACTGAGTACAACAGCTTAAAAATAGAACAGTGCGTGTTTGGTGTTTTCTTTTCATCCTCTGCATCAATAACAGGTGTACAGTTACAGACACAAAGAGCTAGATTCACGTCTTCTGTATGCCTCAGGAGAATTCCCAGAGTTACCCAGAGAGCAAGAACTGTGCCTAAAATGTTTAGTAAAAAAGGGAAGTAACCCAATATAGCAATGTGTTAGTAACACTGCTGTATCACATGGCTTTATTATTCTCTTCCCATAGTGAATCTAGGATGCAAATGCACAGTGGAAGAAAAATTCACCAAGAGCGATTCTTAGGCACTAGAAAAAAAAAAAGAAATACAGTTAAAACCATTAAGAGTTGAATTAGAGAAACTGACACGACTGCTGTAAATTGCAGGCTTTGGAATGGTTAGGCTGAGGGGACTGACAATTGAAATACTTCCACTGGAAAGCATAGATACAGCTTCGTAAACCGAATGGGAGAGGTCAGGTTGTTGCTAGCTTGCTTTTTAATGCATTTTCTAAGATGTACTCCTTAAATCGTAATATGACCTCTTAGAAGCGTTGACCTCACATGTACTTTGCGGTTCACTTCTTCGTCCACTGCGGCATGTCCATGGTCTGTAATGGTGTTACTTGGTGAATAAGTTTGCACATAAATTTGCAGTTTGGAAAGAGTATCACCTGCTAGCACGCTTCTCGGCAGCTGCTGGCAATTCTTTCACATTCCCTCCCCAAGGAAATGGTTCATAATAAATTTGAACAGATGCTAGGTGTTTGGCAGCATTGTGAGGGGTACTAGTTTTCACATTTGGGGTTATTTCATGTCTCACAATTACAATTTCAACAGCCTTATGTCTTCAGTGTGTTCCAGTGTTCACATAAATACCTAACCTCTGACTCGACACTTACGCCTCACGAGTTCTCCTAACCTATTTATTGGTTCTGACACCATCGCTATTAAATCCTTGGCTCTCAAAGTCCAATCTGGTAAACACGCACAGGCAGATCTGATTTGGCACAATATTCGGCTCCTTCTTCCTAAATGTGCTTTTCCAGTCGTCGCCAACAGTACAGTCAAGTGTTGCCAAAACTCTAACTTATAGGTTATTACAGTTCCCAAGTCCCCTTCTCCAGGGTCCCTCTCTCGTGCCCCTCATGCATCACTTCTTTCCCAACCCCCCCGGAATGTGGTTTCTCCAACTCCTGTGCCTGTGCCCTCCTCGGGCTGAGAGCAAGCAACAGATTGCAATGCCATGTTCAGCCTCAGGCCGAAAGGGCTCATACGATACGTGCTCAATAAATTTATCTCAAATGAGCCAAGGACGATGAGCTAAGGAAAAGGAAAATGGTCCTGTTTTCTTATTAGTCAGCTTTAACATCAGAAGACATTCCGAGGGGGTTCTTACGCCCCTCCAGGGGCTGTTAGGGAGCCTACACCAAGTTGTTCGTGTAGCCGGAAAATCCAGGGTGGGTTGGATGAGCCGGTGGAAATGTGCTCATTCAGAACACTCGGTGGTAGGTGAAGGGGCATGTTTGTACCTCTTGTGTACTAACTTCCCATGAATGGTTATCCCATTCACCTTTCACTTCCTTACACACTGTATCTACCTCCTTGAACTAGTTCACATTTCTACTCATTGGCGAGTTACTCCGCAAGCGTTCCTGGGGCACTGACGTGTGCGGTGGCCTCCGCGACACACCTGACGCACTCCTCAGGACGCCCGGACTGCCCCACCTCCTTTATTTTCCCTGTCAAACCTTGTACAGCCCCGTGCTTTCACTGGATATGCAGTAAATAGTCCCCACACCACCTTCCATGTGTTCTCGTGCTTCGTTCCCTTCCCGGTCCTCGCTGCATTTGTTCTCAGTCACCGCACAGCAGCTATGGTCTAGTTGACGTCATTAATTCATTCGGTCTTGAGCTCCTCCGGTCAGTGGTGCTAGGTGCTGAGGAAAGAAGTCACAGAGCTGTTACACATGGACTCTGGGCCCTGGATCTCCCTGCTCTGCATAGAGACGAGATGTTTACATCTGAAGAGTTGAAGAGCGGCCAGATGGGTGGTGCAGAGCATGCCGTCAAAGAAGAGGAGGCTCCCTGGGGCTCATTTACGTGTGGAAATCCTTGTTTGGGTCTTCAGAACACAAGCTTTGGAGCTACCAAATTCATTTCTATACCAGGGCCAACACTGATAGCTAAGGGGGGTCGTTTTGGCATTCAAGCCTCATTTATGGAGTGCAAATAATAGTGATAGTGATAGTGATAGAAATACGTTTCATCCATGGCACATGGGGAGCCCTGAGGGGAGCTCAGTTGAAATCATGGCTGTGAGCACGCTTTATGTGAACTGTTAGCACTGGGCTAGTGTTAGTGATTACTGCCCCTCTTAGATTCCACTTCAGCGGTGTAAACATCCAGCTCGAGGCCCTGTGGGCTTCCTCGCTAGAGAGTGTGTGGTGTGAGGCCATTCCTTGCTTGTGCATCTGCCTAGAGAGTATCGTTTCCTCGGTCTTGGCCCAGGTCATCTGACGGTATCCTCCTTGACATCTTGGCTTTGTCACTCATTGGCAGCCAGTTTCAGGGATGGTGTTGCTTGTTACTTCCCCTCCTTTCAGTGGACTTGCTACTTCCTAAGTCATGCTCGCTGAATCTTGTCAATGTTTCTGGACAAGAAAACTACTTGCGGATGACCCTGAGTAAACAATTGAAGTCACTGTATTTTTCTGTGTTAGAAGAAAATACTCACTTGCCAAGAAACCTCATGACCTTTCAAGACTGGGAAGGTCACCAGTTTCAAGTTGGTGAGCTGAAGCAAAGTGTGAAACTGCTTTGCAATAGGCTGTAGTGAAGCTTTCATTCTGTCCAAGCGTCACCACTAACTAGGGATGTCATTATGTATGTACATCATTGAACGTCCTGGTTTCTTGGCCTCACTCTCCAAACCTAGAGGTCCTCAGCCATGACAAAGCCTCAGTTTTAGGCATTTAATTTTGGCTTTTTGATAACAGACTGGATTTCCAAGGGTGTTTGCAGATTTCCTGTGGGATCATGTTCTCTTCAATCAAGTTTCCATAGCACTCATATGTGTGCAAATTACAACCGAAGTGACATTTACTTAGCCTGGAACAGAGCCTGGCATGTGGTTAACACCTCAATAATTAGCTGAAAATGTGTGAGAACATTCGTATTGCCATTCAGATCGTGTTTACTCTCTTTCACCTCAAAGTAGTAAAATGATCATCTTGATTACAGATGCATTCTTTGATTGGTCAGTGACATTTTTTATTTTACCTGCATAATAATTGCTGCTATTGCCAGGCGTTGGACACACATACTTGTTATCCCTTCTGCAAAGTCATTATTATCTCCACTTTACAGATGAGGGAACTTCCCAAGGATGTTCCCTCATCTGTAAAGTGGCTGAGCCTGCTAGCAAGTGGCTGATCCTGGATTCAAATTTAGATCTATTTGTCGCTAAAGCCCCTTCTCTGTCATGCCGTGAAACCCCAAGTGTGGTGTGGCCTCTAGGTTTATACTGAATCAACTTAAAATGCTAAAGTGCATCTGTTGCCTTAATTTATGCCTATGATAACGTCTATTCTCTGCATGAGCTCAGTATTCTCCACAATTTGTCATACTTGTGCACTTATGCCATGTGTGCTTGAACATTTGGTTATTTGGGGAGAATATGGTTTGTTTACTCAACAAAAGAACTTCTTGAGAGTAGGAACTCATGCTTGTACATGTGCATCCCAGCTCTAGTTGTTATACTAGATGTTGCAGAAATAACCCCTTGATTTGTGGGTTAAGTACAGTTGCTTAGTTATTCTCACCAGCAGAATTTGCAGACTTTGTCATTCATCATTCACTCAACAAATATCTATTGAGTCTCTACTGTAGCCACTGGGCATATAGAAATAAATACAGACCATCATGTATATTTATAATTGAAGAACTATAACCTGGAAAATCACAAACTGATATGTTATTGTGGAAGGAGTGAAATGGAGATGAATTAAAGGTATATGTTTTTAAATAATGGACTTTTTTCACAGTTGACATTACTATTATTTTATATTAGTTTCAGATGTACAGCATAGTGGTTAGACATTTATATAATTTATGCAGAGATCCCCGATTAGTCTAGAACCCACCTGGTACTTTACACAGTTTTTACAACATTATTGACTACATTCTCTATGCTGTACTTTACAATCCTGTGACTATTTTGTAACTACCAATTTGTATTTCTTAATCCCTTCACCCTTTTTACCCAGCTCACCAACCCTCTCCCCTCTGGCAACCATCAGTTTGTTCTCTATAGCTGTGAGTCTGTTTCTGTTTTGTTAGTTCATTTATTTTGTTCTTTAGATCTCCATATAAGGAGATTACATGGTATTTATCTTTCTCAGTCTAACTTATTTCACTTAGCATAGTATCCTGTAGGTCCATCCATGTCATCACAAATGGTCAGATTTTGTTCTTTTTTATGGCCAAGTAATATTCCATTGTATATATGTGTCACATCTTTATCCAATCATCTATTGATGGACACTTGGGTTGCTTCCATAAATAATGGACTTTTTAGTGATTAATGCAGCACTTCCAGAATTTTTCACCAATGAATTATCCAATGAACTTTCCTGAAGCCTAAAATAATTATTGTTATTCCTTTCTCATATGAATAACTTATGTTTGTCTTAATGCTTAATGTAGCATTAAGCATAGATATCAACATAGATTAAGATATCAACATAGACTTTTCTAGATTGATATCACTGATTCTTTTAGGAAAAGGCAGTTATTTCCTGAAGTTACAAAGTCAAACTTACTGTGTTTTCATAAAACATTTTATAATACAGTTCCATGTACTATCAGGCATCTCTTTATATTTTAAAAATACTTCCTGTAATAACATTTGGCTGTAGGATTCCTGATGCAATTTGTTTTGATGATTCTGAAAAAAATGTTTAAGTCCTCTTGACAATAAAAGAGGACCTCATAAAACAGTGAAATCAATTTTCAACTGGCTGAACATTTGGACCTAAAGAGTATTTAAGGCTGCATGTCAACTTGGAAAGATACCTGGTGAAGTACTTTTAAAAAAAAACCTGTCCTGTTCCATATATTATCAACAACTTATAGACCTAGAAGACACCTACACTGTGTTTTCAAATGACAAACTCCCTCCCCCCAAAAATGGCTTCTACCACATATGCCCATGATCACGATTCAAAATGACTTCAATATGCTGCAACACTGGATGGAAAGCAACAGGATGAAGCTGAGCAGGGGAACATTTACATTTCTGCTTTTAGACTCAAAAGGCAATTGCGCCATTGCAGGGTGGGGAGTGACTGAGCTTGACAGCAGTTCGTGTGACTAAAAGCTTCATATGAACCAACATTGAGAGGCGGTGGCTACAAAAGACGAATATAGTCGTGTGCTTCCTCAGTAGCATTATTAATAGTTCGCTGTAGTCTGCACGGGTCACAATGCGTCGGGAGTAGTTTGTTTAGTTCTGCCCACAATCAGGAGTGACTTTGACAAAGCGGGGTAGCTGCTAAGAGGATGTTGGGTCCAATCCAAGATACATTGATTGGACTCCTGTTTGGAGCAGGCAATGTGCTAACTGGTGTGGGAAGAAAGATATGAAGAGTCACTGCCAGTCTCCAGCCTCAAGGTATTGAAAATTTAAATGGAGAGCCTACCAGGTACATACATGGTTGTAAAATGAAGCAGACTATGAAGCCAAGAAGCACAAAGAAAGTGCCGTGTGGATTCAGAAGCTGGACTAGTGGTAGGATTTCCACAGGAAATGAGGACGAAGGCAGAGGATGCCTTAAAAGCAAAGACGCAGAGACAGGAAAACTCAAGGCGTGTTTAGGGAGTACTAAGTAGTCGACTGCCTGGCAGAATGGGGTAGGCCTTTGTAGGGAATGAAGCCGGGAAAAGGAGGTGTGGACCCGAGAATCAGGTGCTGACTGAGCGGCAGTGGGAGGGATTACAGGTTGCTGACCATCTGGAAAGAATAATACATGAGGATCAGTTGGAGAAATGATGTGTATTTAGTCTGGAGAAAAGAAGACCAAGGTCCTCTGGGAAATGTGGACCAGACTTGCTCTGTATTCCTCCAGAAGTAAAAATGTATCTCAGGGGGGAAAGGTTTATAAGGAACCAGATTTCAGTTCTTTCTAAGCATCGGGGGGGCTTTTTTGTTTTTTGTTTTAATCAAAGGTGCCCAACAATGAAGAGCTAGTCTTGGAGATGGTGAGTGCCATCATGGATGGGCTCAGAGAAAGTTTCATAACTGACGTTCTGAAGGGAATGGGGCGAGGAGATGCTGCAGTTTCACCAAGAGACCAGGCAATTCTAGGAATTAACCAAGGCCTTCCGATGTGGGATTATCCATTGTTGGGTTTTCTTTCTTTCTTCTTTGATTTAGGGTATCCATTAGTATGCCAGCTTCTGAATAAAGCCAACATATTATGACTCCAGTTCAGTGAGATGTCAGACTAACTCTAGTGTAAGCTACCCTGTAGCCCCTCGTCATCGTTGCTTTACTTTACAACAAGTGCACCATCCTTTTTTACTATGATCTGTGGCATCCTTTGAAATATGAATTTAACAGATTTTTGTGAGAATTCCCCATTAGGGGAATCAAATGCAAACCAACAATTGATACAAGTTCAGTGCAAAGGAGACTTAATTTACAGGGAATCTCTATGGCAGCAGGAGTACGGATTACACAGTGGGTTCTAGAGGCAGAAAGGCTCCAGTTCAGATGCCAGCAATGCCAGGTACTAGCTAGCTGTGTGATCTGAGCAAGTTACTTAACCTCCCTGTTTCCTGATCTATATGTGGGGATTGGCCATTGTTAGTCCCAACCTTGCAGGTTGTTTGGGAGGATTAAATGAGAAAAAGCACTCAGCATGTGCCTGGCAATGCAGGATCTAATTTTACTTACTGGGTTCTCACATTTTACAGTGCTGTTCCAAGGAGCCCTTCAGAGCTAAAAATATTTTTAAAAAACAGAAACATGACTGTCATCATGGCTCATTGATATGTGCCGGATATTGTTCGGAGGCATCACAGGTTGAACTCATTTAATCCTCAGAACAACCCTATGAAGTAAATACTATTATTTTCCCTCATTTACTGAGACATTGAGAAGTTACATGTCTTGAACAGTCACAAGCTAATAGGAGAGGTAGCCAGGATTCACACCAAGCAAACTCTAGAGTTTATTACAACCATTTCCTTCCCATTTCAGATTTGGAAAACAAATTTTCTTGTTTTCCTCCCAATTTCATTCCAAATACCCTGCTGGATAATTTTACGCATTTTATTTGTTCAGGGCTATTTCCCAGTAATATATTTTCCAGTCTCACTCGTTATAGTGACTACACGAGGGCCCCAATGATCAAGTCTTTGGCCAGAGCATTGAGAAGATCCTTAATAAAAGTTGAATGATACATGACTAAGTGAAAAAATGTTAATTGTAGGAACAGTCAATATAGCCACTTTTAAAAGAAGCAAGTTACCCTTCATATAACTTCACTACTTTACCACTTCTTTCCATTAATTGTGTTGGAGTAGTCATAGCCCTTTGAATCATTCATTTGAAATCAGTGTTTTGTACCCTGCTTTCCTTTACCTTATTTATAAATCTTTTATCCAGTATTCCTTTTGAGCAACAATGTCTGCAGTTTGTTCTCTCTCTCTCTCTCTCTCTCTCTCTCCCTCTCTCTCATTTAGTGTTACCAGATTTTACTCAAATGTACCCATCCACTAGTTGTGTTTTTTGTTTTTTTCAAACACTGGTGATTGCATCGTTACCTACCCTCTCTGTAAATTCTAAGAAAAATTTTATCAATCCAGTCCATTCAACATCAGTCTCAAATCAACCAAACACCATTTCTACATCCTTTCTTTGACACCTTCCTAGATCCCTGAAGTCTATTCAGGATAAGTAAAGTTTGATGTAAGGGGCTGCCCACAATTTTCTTTGGAGAATTTTTGGGAATTCCTAAATACCCCTTGAAAAAAACAGCAAAATATGAAACTGAGACTCAGAACCTGTGGGCATAAATTCACGAAACTAAAGTAGAATATGTAGAAACAATTCCTTTCTGTAAAAGGAAAAAAGGACTGAAAGTGTTGCACCACTACTGGTGGAATATATCAGGAATAATTCAATTTTATTGTCGCCTTTGGCCCTGGGGGCAAAAATGCAGCTTTTCCTGTTCCAAGGGGAGAATGTTCTCTTCCTACAAGTAAGGCAGAGATGAAGGAAGCCAACCAATTCCAGAGTTTACCACAGTCTTTTCCACTCTGTGAAGTGATACTGTTTTATTGTTTGGGTCAGGTAGCTGGGAGCAAAATCTCCCACTCTGTGGGTGTGACTATTGCTTCATAGATTAGATAAGAACAATTGATGAACTTTTAAATGCTGAGAAAATTAATCAGACTGAAAGGGGGGGGGGGTGCTGGCCACAGCCCAAGAAATATGTTGTCTGAGATAAAAACACCTACTGAACTTTCCTTCCATTCCTTACTTCTCTGCTTTTTAATCTTTCTTTCTCTTTCTTTTTGCTCTCCTCCTATCTGTCATCCTCTCAACTCTCTTATCTCCGTAATCTTCTCTTTCTCCCTAATTCTATCCCCAAAGATTTAATTTTGCACACTCTCTTAACTGGCAAAACCGTGGACTTAAATTTTTTAAAATATGTTCTTTTATATAGTACCTAAGAGTCTATATTCTTGATTTAATTGGAAAATTGCTGAGGAAAGCATGTTTTATTCTCAATTATTTTTCTATGTAAGAAGTATATCTTTTAAAAATATTTTAATTTCAGTTTCAAGCAACAAACTTAACCTCGGTCCATTTCAGAGTTGTCACGTTGGGTTATGGTTCCAGAATCTTTTGGTGGCAAGGAAGGTGGGGGGAAGTGGGGGACAGTACACACGGTGTGCGTAGCTCCTTTAGCCCCAGGAATCTCTGCTGCTTCCCAGCCCCATCCAAGGCCTGGAGTCACTCTCTTGCTTCGACTATTCTTGTGGGACTTAGGGCCAGGTCGTATTGGTTTTTAATGTCCATTTGTTGCTCTCTATTTCTATGAGGCTTTCAATTCCTTTTCTACTATGAGGGACAGGCCTTCCATGGGAAGAAAGGGCACCCCTTGAGTCTGCCATGTTCTGCAGTCAACTTGAGACGCCTTTTGATTAAGGTTGGACGAGTCTGGCCCGTTGTGGAATTCGGTCTCATTCAGCGTTCTGCCTGCTAGGAAATGAGCTGCCTTGATCATCATCTTCCTAAGAAAGTTGCTCAGGACCCAGAACGTAAAACTCTTTTCCACAGCAAGTAACCCAATCCAAAGTAAAGAGGGCTGTTTTGGAAATTGCAAACTACTCATCCAGTGGTTGGTTGTAAATCATGATTCTTTGGGGGGGAAAAAGCTGAGGGGGTTGGTGCTCTGGCCCTCAAAGAACTTCCTCTCATTAAATCAAAGCAATTTGCTGCTCTTTGCACTCTCTTCCTACCCTAAGTCACCGACTCTCCCCATTCACATCACTGCGCCTAGTGAGTGCAGGTCAATGGTCCACAGCACGTTGGCGTGTGTTTCCACACGATGGAGGTTTCTTTTCAGAGCCAGGTTTCACAGGTATAACCCAGAGTTGGTCTGACCAGCCCCTCACCCCCACTCCCCAACCCACACTTTTCGATGCTATTTTCTGTGGTCCTGGGCTTCTAAATCTTGGCGAGAGGACAGTGATTCCTTTGTGCTCGGCTGTTACAATGATGTAACCAAAGAAAGGGTCTTGGTCTGAGGCTGTCAGCTGTTACTAATCACTACACCCCAGCTCCTCATGGGTCCCGCTCGCCTTTCCCTCTTGCTCTGCTGAGCACACATAAAGAAGATGAATTACTCCCTGGTTCCTCTTCAAAAAAGCATATTGTGCGGCGCATTCCAATACCGTGAGCGAAGGGTGGGCCAATGTGAAGGGTAAATGGGCATCTCAATCACCACTCAGTGGGTCTTGCACCCGCAGCTGTGGGCCTGTGAGAAGTGAATTTCAGAGCTGGCCCTTCTGAGAGTTTCCTGAGGCCTTGCTGAGAGTGAGAGGAAGTCTCTGTGATGGGTTTTCTGGCTGACCACATTACTGGAACGATTGCAGGGCTGTGTTAGGCTGTAATGAGGTCTATTGGATGGTTAAGACTAGTGTAGAGAGAAGCAAAGAAGACCTCACCAGCTGGTGCCCCCGGAAAAACAGTCTTCACTCCGAAGGTTAAAGAGACCATCACTGGAAGCACTTTATGATTGAGGAACCAGCAGTTGAAGTTCAGCTTCTGTTCCCTCTTACTGCTTCTCTGTGTGAGGACTATAGCCAGGGAAGAGATTGTCTGCTTAGTCCTACCACACTGAGGGTAAAGGTGATTTATGTGACTTTTTCTGACACTGATACTATTGTCTGCTCCACTGATGTTTGTATTTATCTTTCAAAAGAGAACATTTCCCTTTTACCTTTCCACAGTAGTGAACTCTAGAACTCGAAGAAGGACTTTTGTCGAGAAGTTTGAAGGGTCAAATTAAAAACTCAATTTGCCTGACAAATTATATGCCATCACACGCGGTCAATTTGTACGGAAGCGTCCTTGTCAGTCTCATGCAATATAACCTCATAAAGCTAAGTGGTGTTGCAGGTGAATGAAATGTAAAGTTCTGTGATATTATGAACAGTCATAATAGGAAGGAAACTTTGGCCAGGATGAAAACCAATGTGAAAATACTTGTGATTTAACTGACTGTGAATTCCATGAAATCATTCTGAGCTCTCTGTGGAGGTGGTTTAACTCCCTTCACTAAGAATCACTGATTACAGTAAAAGCCAGCTTTGCTCAAAATTCCAAGAAGCAAACCTTTTCTAAAACGTCTTCCCTAGTTAGAATGTCCGTAGAATTTCTGTTCAAATGATTGCCCAGATGCCAGAGAACAGCACCCTCATTTTCTTGGTCTCTACTAATGAGATGAAACAAGTTCTTGGGTGTGGTGGGCTGCCCAAGCTCACAGGAAGTGAAGATGACAGAGAGGGAGGACCACAGCTCATGGTTCCATTTCAGAGAATCTACTATTAACTGAATGGAAGTATACACCAGTGTTTGCAAACTTTTTTTTTTTTTTTTTTTTTTTTTTTTTTTTTTTTTTTTTTTTACCAGAACCTACAAATAACAGATAAATGTATTTTACATTGTGACCTGGCCACACATATACATATACACACACAGCTGGAAAAAGTTTCACAAAAGAATCCTTGCCTTTACCACAGGTGATACACTCTAATATTTTCTATTCTATTCTCTTTCATTAATGGATAAAAATACTAGGCATGACCCACTAAACTGATTTCATGACCTACATCCTAAGCACTCGGGAGACCCTACCTCTCTCTTCTGTTCCCTTCTCTGCGTTTATTTTTTCATTTATTCCCTGATTCTTCTGTTATCATGTGGACAGATAGGACTGTAGCAATTACTTATATAGGCTCATCTGCAAGTGTCACGCATGTTAGCAAACGAGGGGAAATAATAGAGGTGTGGGAGAGGGAGAAGGCAGAAGGGGGAGGGGTCCTCCTGGTGGTGGGAGCAGAGCTATGCCCTCCTCCTGCCCTCCTGACCAGTCTGGACACGCCTGCTGTGAAGGACCACCCAGCGCTGCAAACCCAGCCTCAGGTGATACTGCTCACTCCTTCTCCACAAGGTCCATCTCTCCTTCTTCAAGGTAGAATGAACCTGACTATTTTGGATTAATTGGGGGGAGAGCAACCAAATTTGGTGAGTCAGAATTTCCGAGTATTTTAAACAAAAGCAACTTTAGAACTTGTAATTCAAACAGGAACCTAATCTAAATGTTAAAAAAAGGAAAAAAAAAAAAAAGAGTGTGGCTTCTTCCCAGCATAACAACAGTAATAGTAATGACTATTCAAATATTCACTGGGTGCCTTCCTATGCGGGCACTGTCCTGGGCACTGAGGTTACCTCAATGAACAAAACAGATGGTTCTGCCCTCTTGGCACTCAGATTCTACTAGAGAAAGACATAGAATGATCAGAGCTAGCACATATCAAGGGCCGACTGTACAGATTCTTTTTTTTTTTAATTAAAGTGTATTGGGGTGACAATTGTTAGTACAGTTACATAGATTTCAGGTGTACTATCCTGTAATACATCATCTATATATCACATTGTGTGTTCACCACCCAATTCTCTTTCCATCACCATATATTTGATCCCATTTACCCTCCTCTACCATCTCCCTCCCCCTTACCCTCTCTGGTAACCACTAAACTAGTGTCTGTGTCTATGAGTTTTTGTTTATTTGTTTCTCTTGTTCTTTTGTTGTTTTCAGTTTCAAATACCACATATCAGTGGAACCATATGGTTCTCGATTTTTTCCATCTGACTTATTTCACTTAGCATAATAATCTCAAGATCCAACCATGTTGTCGCAAATGGTCCTATTTCATCTTTTCTTATGGCAGAATAGTATTCCATTGTGTATATATACCACAACTTCTTTATCCAATAATCTATCGAAGGACACTTTGGTTGTTTCCATGTCTTGGCACTGTAAATAAAGCTGCAATGAACATTGGAGCACATATATTTTTACAGATAAGTGTTTTCAGATTTTCTGGGTAGATACCCATGAGAGGGATTGCTGGGTCATATGGTAATTCTATGCTTAATTTTTTAAGGAACCTCTACACTGCCTTCCATAACGGCTGCACCAGCCTGCATTCCCACCAACAGTGTACGAGGGTTCCTTTTTCTCCACAGCCTCTCCAACACTTGTTATTATTTGTCTTGTTGATTATAGCCATTCTAACTGGTGTGAGGTGATAATCTCATTGTGGTTTTTATTTGCATTTCTCTGATGATTAGTGATGTTGAACATTTTTTCATATGTCTACTAGGCATTTGTATGTCTTCTTTGGAGAAATGTCTATAGGTCCTCTACCCATTTTTTAATTGGATTATTTGTTACTTTGTTGTTGTTGAGTTGTATGAGTTCCTTATATATTTTGGATATTAGCCCCTTATCGGAGGAATTGTTTGCAAAAATCTTCTCCCATTTGGTTGATAGCCTCTTTATTTTGTCAATGGTTTCTTTTGCTGTGCAGAAGCTTTTTAGTTTGATATAGTCCCATTCATTTATTTTAGCTTTTACTTCGCTTGCCTTTGGGGTCAAATTCATAAAAAGCTCTTTGAACCCAAGGTCTGTAAGTTTAGTACCTATGTTTTATTCTATGCAGTTTATTGTTTCAGGTCTTATGTTTAGGTCTTTGACCCATTTTGAGTTAATTTTGGCTCATGGTGACAGATAGCAGTCTAGTTTCATTCTTTTGCACATGGCTTTCCAATTCTCCCAGTACCATTTATTGAAGAGGTTGTCTTTTCTCCATTGTATGTTTTTGACTTCTTTGTCGAAAATTATCTGTCCATATTTATATGGGTTTATTTCTGGTTGTACAGATTATTTATGTAAGCTTTCTCTAAGCTTCCAATGTAGCTTCTTTTCTAGATGAAATGGAAGCTTAGAGAGGTCAAATAACACTTAGTGAGTAACTTGTTTATTATTTATCTCCTTAATTAATAATAAAAGCTAACATCTGTTGAATGCTTACTATGTGCCAAGCACCATATTAAGTGCTCTCTGTAAGGAAGTCCCTTTAATGCCAATGAAAACTCTATGAAGGGGCTTTCCTTATTCCCATTCTATGGATGAGGAAACTGAGGCTTTACGGAGGTCACATGGTACCAGAACCAGAAGCAGAACTCAAGTATTCTAACCTCAGAGACTGAAGTCTTAATCACTGCGTCATAATTTTAAAAAAAGAATGTGCTTCTAAAAATGCCTGAGGTTGGCCTTAAGTAGTTTGAAATATTGTCTTTAAGATTAAGTTCTAATGCGATAACCTGCTCACAAACTGTGATTTAAAATTGTGATACAATCATGTGTAACCAACAATTTCTCACCTAACTTTTAAAGATTTGCCTTCTGTTCCAAAACCCATTGAATCATAGAACTCTACTTTTTTTTTCACAATTTTAGTCTGTAGAAGAAGATATTTTAGTGGGAAAAAATTACATATATATATATGTAATTATAGACAGAAACTAAAAGTGATTTGTTTTGTGCTCACTCCCACCCCCTCACTTCCTTTCCTCTCAGCTTTAGGGCCCTCTTGCTCATTCTCCTTCCTGAGTGTTCCAGTGTGCCCTCACTCCAGCAGGGGGCAGCTGCTTTAGAGCACAAAAGCCCATTTTTCAAACTGTAAATATGAAGTATATTGTATTTTTAGTTTAATCTTCTTTAAAAAAAAACAAAAAACCCTCAGATTCAAATGACTACAGCACATGTTAGAGCTCATCTTTGATTTCCTTGTTGTACGTTTGCCCATCTTGAAATTCTAGAAGGATTGAAAACAAGCAGCTTTCATTAGATGAGTGTTTGAGAAGCCCATTGTGGAGAAGGAGTACATCTAAAATAAAATGAAAACTGAAACAGAGCAATACTCTTGAATCAGCAGTTGCCATCCCCCCTTCTCTGTTCTTGTTGGGTCAGGTCCAGTGGCCCAAGCAGAACAATGAAACACCATGTGCATGAGAAAACAGACAATTCATAACAAATGGCTTCTTTAGATTTCACGTTTCAAAACCAGACACAGTTGATGTAATACAGAATTGTACACCTGAAATCTATGTAATTTTACTAACAATTGTCACCCCAATAAATTAAAAAAAACAAAAAACAGACACAGGACATATTGGGGGAAGTACACTGAGACACATTAAGATAAAAGACATTGGTCTTTAGCAGATGGAAGAATAAAATCCATGCAAATAACAGAGCCTTGATACCTTGACATTATTTATGTGCTATCCTTTAATACTTGGCTGAATACATATTTCATTTATCTAAGAAGCCACACTAAATATTATACCTAAGAAATCTAATTTAAAATGCATACTGACAGTTTCACACATATACTTATGAAACACTCCTTCCCCACTGCATCCCAAAAAAACCCATGAATTTGGTGTATATTTTTTTGGCTAAACTGATTATCAAAAGACTGTCTTCATAAATAAAGAGGTAAATGCATATTTATCCATTTGCATGAAGAAACTCTCTTCCTTTCCTCTTTTCAAAGTGACTGCTGCCTAAAATACCCAGGTATTTGAAGTAAAGTCTTAATCAGTTTCATTCTGGAAAACATCTTGTTTGATCTCCTTTAGATGTTTACCTCATTGGTGAATATGTAAGAGGTCTGCAGAAATGATTGCTTGCTTGAGTGATTGATTGATTGATTGATTGATTGATTGATTGATTGATTGATTGATTGATTTGTTAATGACTGGTTATTGCTAGGTTGATTTTTAAAAAGGAAACCAGGACTCGAGTGCCCATAGCCAGCAAGTATTCATGGCTCTCCACACTCCATTAGAACAGGCTTTGGGCTGTTTTTCTAGGAATCATAAGGAATTTGATCTGATTGGTTAGTTCTCTAGCTAGCCTGTCTGGTGACCAGTGTTGCTCACTTCTCCTTAAGGTGGGGAATGCTGAGAAACAGTCAGAGTCTTTCCACAGTTGCCTCCTCCATGGAATTTTCCTCCATCAGCTGGCTCATCTCAGCATTGAACTCAAATCCAAGAAAGTTAGAGAAGGATACCATGGATACCAAGGAAGTGAAATGTAGGTGACTTCTAGCTTGTCCGTAAGAAGAGAGGTATAAGAGAAAGGGCACTCCCTTGAGAGTGTGGGTTCAAATCCTGCCACTGCCATTTACTAGCTGTGCAGCACTGGGCAAGTTAAACTTAACTTCTCTGGCCTCTTGTATCGTCACCTTTAAAATGGTATCAACAATATGCAACATACAGTTGTCATGAAATTAGATGAATATGTGCCATTGACTGGAGGTAGGATTTGGTGAGTGAGTTAGTGAACTGGCACAAAAGTCAACTCAAAATATACAAAACATATGAACATACAAACATGTCATTGTAATTGGAAAACCAATCACAGTACTTGCAGCAATTGTACAATCTAGTGTATCTTTGGGTTTCAAAAGCGTCCCAATTCTGATGGCAGATTGTTTTCATGATAATGATACCAGGATATCTTGAATGGGACTGGTTTAGTTAAACCCAGATCAAATGAACAAAAAGAGACCAGTCAAGATTGTTATCTTTACTACTTGCTCTGGAATGCATTTCTCAAATATGTATTTAGATAACTCATAGTTGTTGTAACACACTCACACAAATACCCACATACCCCAGCGATCTCTTATCTCTCCTTTTCCCCAGTGCCCTTTTCTTCCATATATTTTCAAGTGACAAGGCTGAGTGCAAACTTTTCCTTTCCCAAATGTTTAGGGCACTTCCTGCAAAAGTTCCCTTTTCTATAAAGTGATCTAGTAATTTCCCCTTGCCCCCAGACACTTTGACATTTGTGTGTAGTCTCTGGTATAGAGCTCTGTCTCAGATTTTGTGAGGCTGCGGAAAGGACGCGGTCACAGTTTGTAAAAGGGAGAGAAAACTGACACCCTGCTGGTGGTGGGTTTTGTCTCCAGAGCTCTTCCTCCATTTTCCTAGTCCCACCAATATCGAGACCATTTTCTTTCAGGCCTGGTGAGTGACAGATTATCCACATCTGTCCTGCTGTTGCACTGATGACAGTGTGTGGCCTTGTTTCTGGTGGTCCCATTAGTTTCACACGCCTGTCTCAGAGAAAAGGGGAGTGGTTAGAACTGGAAGGAGGGAGGTGCTGGAGTACCAGCAACAGAGGTGGACAAACAGCCCAATGTGGGACACCAGACCCATTTTAGGGGAAGGACCTACTTGGAGAATTCATTAATGAAGGTACCCCCCACAAACCCCTTCGTTGGCGGAAACAACAGGCTGCTACTGCTTTATTCTCTTTCAAAGGAAAAAAGCCAATATGCAGAGGTGAGTGAGGCCTTTTATGTGACTAAGCTCGTCTCATCTTGGTGTCATTGCTAAAAATATGGCTCAGTGGTTGTCTTCAGCTACTTCAGCATTAGAAAGTGTGGAGAAAATACTTTCATATTGGTTTTCATTCTAAAAATGAAACAAACAAGCCAACAAAAGACTTGTAAACTTTGTTTCCTAGACTCTAGGAAACAAGAGTAGCTGTGGACTCTGGGATAATTTCCTCCATCCCTCTGCTCTTGGCGGGAGGGAGAGTGTTCTAAGCCTCCTTCTTTGTTTGCCACTTGGGTTCCAGTGCTCTGCCTTGACCACTTAGTGCTTTCTCTGAATAGCTATAGGTTGGGAATAGTGGGCAGGAGCGTCAGAGAAGAGTTGCCATGACAGAAGGCAAAAAAAAGGGAAAGAAAACATCTCGGAGGAAAATACTGCTGCCGGTTATCCCCTAGCAGAGATACCCAGCCTGTTGGGCCCATACCAGTCGCCGGTGGAAGAATTGCAAGCTTCAATGGTCGCAAGCTCAGGCAATGATGGGAAAGAGAGTGGGCCCTTTCTGAGAGAAATTATTTCAAATACAGGAAAGCCAAGATATTTTTGAGATGGGATTCAGACCTGAGAATGAAAACAAGGGATGGGACACTTTGAGAACTGATTAGCTCATTTTTAATGTTGGTGAAGTGTCAAAGTGGCACCATCCCAATACATGGAGAGTTAACCCTGGGTTTCAAAACACCCAGGGCAAGAATCAAAAAAGCCGAGTTCATGCATTAAAGCTAAAGTTAGCCTTCTTGTTTATGGAAGCTGGAATTGGTTTCCTCAGGGGCAGAAAGTACACTAAACTTAGTCCCGTGAGCCCTGTGTTCAATTCCCACTCCATTTTACTGAGTATTAACTAGGGCCTTAGGGAGTTACTTAATTTTTTTTTAATCTGTCTTATAGGTTGTAGTTAAAAATAAGAACATATCAGGTACTAAGTAAGTGCTTATTATTAAAATTATAAATGATATGACTCAAGTGCAAATGAAGTTATAAATTGAAGGTCATGACTTCACTCCACATATAAGCTCATTACAATCGGATTAAGATTTTTGGGCAAACCCAGCCAGTTATCTGGCAATCATGAGCATTATTATTTCAATATTTTACCCTACTGTAAATATGTTGGTATAAAGAGGGTCACTACCTAAATGTTAAATCACTCCTAGAATCTGATACTGATCATTGAAATACAATACACCTTTTAATACGATTATAGAAACAGTTTTAAAAAAAATAGTCCAATTAACTATAATTGGATTATACTATAATTGGTTATAGTGGTATTGGTAGGTGAAAGAAGGAAGAAAATTGACGAAATAGCTAATGAACCAGAAGAGCCCATATTATTATAAATAATTTTATCTTTTGAGAGTTTTGTATCATTTCCATTTCTTTTTTCCGTCCCAAGAGGCATTGAGATATGTTCCATTTGCTAGAGTAGTTAGGGAAATCTTAAAAGTCATGCCTCCTTTCTTACCTAGAATAACACCTTGCCTGAGGTAGACTTTTAAAATGTCCTGAAAATGAGAAAAATGTTTAACATGAAATGAGATACTCCAGGCCTGTGGGACAAGGTGGAGGAAGGCATGGTGCAAAAATGAGAAGACCTCCCCCCCAATAAGTCTTTTCAATGAAGTTTTGATTAGATAAGATGAAATGAAACAGGAAAGAAGCTATCTGTGAACTTCAGCCTTATAACCCAACGTCTACTTTAAGTGCAAATTGTAGGTAAATCAATAGGTGATGGGAATAATAGCTTAAATTTTACTTCAAAACATCAAAAAGACTCCCAATAATAATAATTCTTTTAAAAGCATTTAATGCCAGTTAATCTATATGAGTCACCAGAGTGCTTGCATTTGAGATTATCCAGCCAGAAATATTTTTAAAGTATTTATCTCTTGATCTATAGATACACACACACACACACACACACACACACACACACACACCACTAATTAGTCACACTCATAGCTTCCCCAACTACTAGTAGTAACCTAGGAAAGAATTTGATTGCACTTCCAAATCATTAGAGAGACACATGAAATCAACTCTTGAAGAAGCAGAAAACAGGTGATCACGTGTTTGCTGACACAGCTGATACCTAGCCATTCTCTGGCCTTTTCCCTCTACCTTTTGTGATGCCTCATACCATATATAAAATTCCATTGCTAGGTGGGATGAGGGTTGGGAGTGTTGAAGGAAATATTGTTCCCATTACCTTCCACTGGAGAATTCCCTGGACTGACTTCCTGAAAATCTCCTTCTGTTTGCCTTCACCAGGAATGGCGGCCCTAGATAGTAAGGCGTCAGGGAAGATGGGCATGCGAGCTGTAGTCTATTACATGACTACGACCATCATTGCCGTGGTAATTGGCATAATCATTGTCATGATCATCCATCCTGGGAAGGGCACAAAGGAAAACATGCACAGAGAAGGCAAAATTGTACAAGTGACAGCTGCAGACGCCTTCCTGGACTTGATCAGGTATGTCCTTGAAAGCCCATTCGTTTGGGTCTATTTTAACTACCCAGCCCCTCTTATTTTGGAGAGGTAATCAGACCTTGAAAGAGGTGTCCAACTGAACCAGCCCTGGGTTTGAAATGAAGATGACATCTTTACTTCTTTGTAACAGAAATTAAAGTAGGGATGCATGATTTGATCTTATGTGAAAGACGTAAGAAGAGCAAGGAGAGGACATAGATTTTGAGAGCCCTGCTTTTAGGATTCAGAATCTGATCACTCAGTTCTCCTTTCAACTGTGCTGCTCGCCTTGGATTATTAATGATTTTTAACTTACTTTGCTCGAGTCTTCTCTTTAAGCCTCGTTTTGTTCAAGTATAGCCTGTTGATTGGACTCTTCTAATTTAGAACTTGTGCTGTGTATTATCACCCATTGTATTCAACAATTTCTTTCCAGAAGGGACTTTAGAGATCATCTGGTCATACCTGTTTCAAGGTCTTTTTTTTAAATTGCTATTTATGAAGAAAGGAGTTGGCAGATCAATAATAAAAGATTAAAGGATGGTTTCTTTAGCATCATTTTATGTACAAACCATACACTGATTACAAATGACTCTTATCTAATACTTGAAACGGACTTGATGATAGAGTCGGTCTAACACAGAACTGCGACGTAAGTCAAAATTTGATCCTGAAACTTCCTGATCGCCCTCTCTACATACCTGCCTTGCATCAGTTAGGTGTGGGCAGGAAGCATATTGCATTTTCAAAAGGATCATTGAAAAGAGCTTGCAAAGGTGCAAGCAGGGTTAAGGCAACCTATGAGGGATGGTGAGGCACCAGGTGACTAGCAGCAATAGGAAGCTGTTTTATTTACTACCCTGAGCTCTGAGCCACAAAGGAATGAGCTGTTACTGAAACCCAGGAAGAGCTATGGCCTTGGGAAAGGACCCTCAGGAGAGGATCTGTCGTTCTAGTTTGGAGGGAATGAGCTGCTGTCCAACCTGTCAGCGGTGAACTGGAAGAATATGTGCATCCGCTTCTCTCTTTCACTACCCTGTGATCTTTCAGAACATTCCACTGGACACACCCAACAGGAAACCAAAAGGCAAGAGAACCCACATGCTATAATCCAAGGGATCAGCCTCCCAGGGCAAGATGGAGAGAGGATCTAGAAGGGCAAATGGAAGATATTCCAGCACAGGCCTCTAGATCCCCACCTGCTTAGCACTCCCACACACACCAGGTAGCCCCACCCAGTCTGTCATCCCCAAACCTAGCTCTTTCCTCCCTTCCTTACAATTTATTTGCAAAGTAGCTGGTGTGCCAATATTAGATACCTACTCTAATGGGATCCCCATTGATCATCTGAAAAACACTCCTCCTAGGGACTTGATTTCACATGCCATCTCAACAACTGGAGCTGTGGCAGGTAGATTCAAGAAAAATTTGGGGAACCAATGGTCTCTCAATTACTACTGTGGGTGACTTTGTACCATCTGTGTGTAAGCACAAGCCAGCCCCACAGAGCCTCTTCTTGAAAGCCTTTATCAGGCAGTTAATCACAATGATCTGAAAGTAACAAGCTACCCTACAAAATTGCATATCAATTTGTCACCCAATAGCTATGTTTTTGTTTAGTTCATCCAGTTAATTACAGCCTTTTGTCATTTTTTTCATGAACTTTATTTACCCTCAGGTAGTTTGGATTAGGAGTGTTTGATTAAAGTCTCTTTCTGTATAACTGCTGTTCCTTGTTTGAAGAATTGGGCTCTTGTCATTTCCAGTCTAGTCAATCCATTAGGGCACCATGTGTTTCTGCCCTTCCTTGCTCCAGTGACAAGTGTATGACAAACCTGTCCCCATCCAGTCACTTGGCTTAGCTTTTATCCTGGAATCTCCTGAACTCACATTTCTATAAGGTTTATAGGAACAGACCCGTAGAGCATAGACAGGAAGGAAAAAGAAACAGGATGGTGTAGGCAGTAGGAAGAAAGGGACGAGAATTTATAACCTGAAAAAATTATTTTGATAGCATACAATTGCTAGAATCTCGGGCTCTGCAACTGCCTGAGTTATGTCTCCTTCTCCCATAGTCTTCAATCTTTGAGCTTTTATGATAGTTTAATTCAATTTCCTCTTTAACGGATAGCCAACTGAGACCTAAATGGGTGCCAAGGTCGCACATCTGTTTAGGGACTCCCCAGTTAGAGTGTCGCTCCTTATTTTCTCCCTGCTGTAAACTCAGGCAATGCTCAGAGGAAGTGACAAACCCTGCCACATAGGCCTCAGGGTGAAATTTTGTGGGCCATTTTTTCCCCATTAGTCAACAGAAGAACTTCAGAAGCTCCAGCAATAGTGTGTCAATATTCCATCTTTCAGAGGGCCTTTGGGAAAACTTTGTGGAGAATAAAAATTCCACAGTCTGACCATGACTTTGAATTTAGAATATTTGGACCCTAGACACTTGGCACAATAGCAAAATGGCCATTATTGAATAATACTTCAATTAACCAGAAGGCTTTTGACAAAAAGCATTTCCATTCTTCCCTTGATTCTTCTGAGGAGCAGGGTTTTGATGAGATAACGTCTGAACAAAGAATCCCATTGTCTGACAAGAGGACAGATGAGTTGAATTTGGGACTTCCCTGAAAAATATGAACTACATGGGCCACACTTGGGATTGACTATATGTCCCATTTTGAGTCATAAAATCCACCAAAATCTATCTCTTTTTCCATTTGCTGCTTAGTTCAATACAATCTTTACATTAGACGCAATGGAAAAATATTTAAGGAGGTAACTTATTATTTGGGAAGTTTTTCAAGTGATTGTTGCTTTCTTTGCAGGAATATGTTCCCTCCAAATCTGGTGGAAGCCTGCTTTAAACAGGTAAACACTCTACAGCTACTAATTCACCTTTGAAATTCCTCTTTGGCATACCAACAGAGTGGGGCCCTCTTTTTCTTTTTCTTTTATTTTTCCATTTCTCTTCAGTAAGAAACACTTTTCTTCTCAACCAGATGGAAAGCACTAGGGTTTCCTGATAAATTTAAGGAGCAGGGTTTGGTCTCACCTTATATTAAAGTCTTACTAGTTGCCAAGTACTGTGCATCTTGCATACAAATAGCTCATTGAATCTCTAAATTGGTAAGAAGGCTAATCTTTCCTCTCTCTAGATTCCCTCTCTCTCCCCACCCCCACACCCCACACACAAAAGCCCATCAAGCAAGCAAACCCCTGTATAAAATATATTTATGAGCTTTTTTAAATATTAGGGAGATTTTTCAAGTTTCTGGAAAAATCAAGTGACTTGAAAAATTCAGTAGGTCATTTTTTAAAAGCCTACTACTGTCTTACTTCTAAAGGAGTAACCATATCAGAAAGCAATGGCATCTTCATTTATTGAATGCCTGCTATGTGCCAAGCACTAATGTTGTATTTAGTCCTCACATAAATATAATGGGTACCATTGTCTTTGGCTCATTGATGAGGCAGCTCATCTATGATAATTCACAGGGATTATGTAGCAGGCACAAGGTCTCACAAGTAGTGAATGGCAGACCCAGATTTCAATCTGTTATATTGACTCCAAATTCCATCATCTTTTTATCCTACATTCTGCTTCCTAGAAAGGGATATCCGGGGTGATGACACACCTACCTGGAGGCGATAGTGAGGTCCAGTTTCTGTTAGCCCCCCATATCCAAGCAACTCTTGGCTCTCTGTGTTTTACTCTGAGAGGATAAAATTAGCAAAGTTCATTCTATTCTCACTTGAATAAAAAAAAACTTTGTTACCCAAACATTAAAAGGGAAATAATTAGACTTTCTGTGTTCAGTAATAGTTCCCAAACATTTCCCCAGTTGGTGTCATTTTACCTTTGTCGTAATTTCCTAATCCTTCTGTTTAGAATCTGTAAAACAAACAAAATAAACCCCCGCCGTTGTGAAGGACCAAGTTTCATGTATATAAAGTATAAAAACACATATAAGAAACAAAGTCACCCTTTGATTTTGTCTCCCTTTTTAAAACTTTTATTGACTATTTTTAATAGGTAACGCATGTCCACACTGCAAAATTCTAACAGAATCCTTTCTTTAATTTTTTTTAAAAAGCCTAAGAGGACAAAATCTAACTTTCTTTATTCAAAAACAACTCTAACCATAAATAAAATCCTTTTCTATCCAACCAGCCAACCCCAGCACCACGGGGATTGTTATTCCAGTTAGTCAGCTGGCACTGGGTGACATCAAAAATGCTGATTTCTAGCAGCACTGGGAAAAGTACTGACTCACGCAGATTTATTGTGTTTGGTTTTGGATTACATTTACAGGATTTTGGAGGGGAAGTAAATGTATCTTCCCAGATCTATTTGTCTTAGACCAGAATGCAAACGAGGTAGCAGTCTTGTGAAGGCTACAAACTGTGCCTAAGGAGACAGCGTTGGAGGCACAGGAGAGGCTAATCAGGATTGAAAATCTACCCTAGACAATCCATAAAATGCATAAGCACCCCAATGGAATAGAGATTTAAGAGTCAACTGGATTAGGAGACAAAGAGGGGCCAGGTTTTTTGTTACTTGAAATTACCAGCAGTACCACTGATTTTTCAGGGATATGTCCAGAGTATTGACAGCTGGCCATGTCCGTGTTTCGAAATAATGGTTTGGGACAAGGAAGTATCCCATTTATTCTTGGTAAAGAAACGGCCCGGCACTTTATGTACAGCTGTGTTTTCTTCCCCTAGACTCTAGATCCTGTCAACATCCATACATTATTACTCTTTCTGATGCTTTACTACCATCAACATGAGGGCCAGGAATTCTACTCTCATTAAAATCATAGAGGGATGGGTTTATTTGTTTCATTTGGCCTCAATTAATATACTCGGCATCTCTTGTCTAGGGCATCTATGTAGAACCTATGGGGAAAAGACCGTCTCTTGAATAAGGAAAGAAATGCCACTAGGGACTTGAGAAGTGGGTTGTCATCATCAACTATTAATCAAACACCTATTCTTAAGAATTGGTAACTATCAGGAATGCCTTGAAGACTGTTGTTTTGGGGTTTAGAATATTTAGTATCTCCAACTAAGTCTAGTCCCTGAAGGGCTTTGTTATTGAGCACCATTAGCCAACATTGGTACAATACTTCAAAATTTACAAGATGTTTGCATACATTCTGTTTTATTTGACCATCACAACAACCCCATGAGGTAGAACCAGAACGGTTGTCCCTGCTTCACAGCTGTGGACTATGAGCAAAAGAATGTTAGTGATTTTTCTATAATCCCACAGAGTAAAGGGACTGTTGGGAATACTTGGAGTTAAAGTTTTTACAAGCCCGTGATAGTCATTTGATTCGAGTTTCAAAAGAAAGCAAAAACACATGAGTGTGTTTAGTCTAATATCTTCAATCAGATATAGCTTTCCTATTATGATTGGTTATATGTTTGAGTGTGTGTGTGTGCGCGTGTGTGCATGCGCACACGAGTGCGCTGAGGAAGTATCATCTATAAGTGATAAATGATCACTTATAGATGATAGATAGATAGATAGATAGATAGATAGATAGATAGATAGATAGATATAGGTAATAGATGGGTACATAGCTACTTTCTATGCTTTGAATGCAACATAATGTATATCATTATAGAAAATTTGGATAACAGAAAAGTACAAAGAAAAAAATATCACCTTTAATCCCTGTTGTGCCTTTTCTTTTTAAGTTTAAAACCAACTATGAGAAGAGAAGTATTAAAGTGCCCATCCAGTCCAACGAAACTCTGGTGGGCGCTGTGGTAAACAATGTGTCAGAGGCCATGGAGACTCTTTCCAAGATCAGAGAGGAGTTGGTCCCAGTTTCGGGGTCTGTGAATGGGATCAATGCCCTGGGACTCGTCGTCTTCTCTATGTGCTTTGGTTTCGTGATTGGAAACATGAAGGAGCAGGGACAAGCCTTGAAAGAGTTCTTTGATTCTCTTAATGAAGCCATCATGAGATTGGTAGCAGTGATAATGTGGTATGTATTTCCATTTGCTGTATATGCCATATACAAGATGCTTATTATTGCCATCAACGTGTGCTATACTGAGGAAGAAGCCACCAGGCGAGGTGGCCAATTACAATGATCTCATTCTGGTAAGAAAATCAGTGATTTTCTGGATTTGAACCTATCTGCAAGCCTCTTTTAATAAGTTTGCTTCCCTGTTTTTGAAAGGTGTCAACTCTTTTACTCTGGTGCTGATGGGCTCCCATTCCTCATTCTTCCATTTTATGTATATTTTGTTATTCAGTCAATGCATATTTATTGAACATCTACTATATACCAAGTATATATTGCCAAGCACTATGGATCTAGCACTGAAGAAAATGTACCAGAATGTCCTGGATCTTATATTCTTTTAAGGAAGACAGAAAATAAACAAACAAATCAACCATATACTTTAGTCACAGGTGCTGTGAAAAAAAATAAAATAGCAGGTTTTGTGATGTGATGTGATGTGATGTGATAAAAAGAGACTGACGAGGAGGCATAAAATTTGCCTTGGTTGGTACAGAAAGGCCTCTGAAAAGGTAACATTTTTTGCTAAAACCTGAATTATCTGGAAAAGCCAACCATACAAAATGCCAGGGGAAGAGCATTCCCAGTAGCAAGAAAAGCAAATGTAGAGGCCCCGAGACCCTCAGAAAAACTGAGATCTCCTCTCCTCTGTTTCAGCCCTAAGAAAGAAATGTAAATGGCAGTTCTGCGGCATGCCTGAAGGACTCGTGGGAAGTATTATAGAATGCCAAGCCACAACTTATAACAAAATTTCCTTCAAATAAAGTTGAGAGCAGGAGACAAAGAAAAAGACTAATCCACATAGGAACATTGACCTTGGAAAATAAATTCTCCCCAGCAGAGAGAGAACCCTTTGATTGGTTTAGCCTCATGTAGGGGTTGCTTACTGTTCTCTTTTATTTTTAATCCAGTCTCCTTCTTGGCACCTGAGACATAAAGGTATCCATTTCTAAGAAAAATACTCACCAACATGATTAAAAATATTCTTTGTCTTCATTGCTACCAAAACCCAGAGAAATTCATTTTTCAGGAGTTTGTACAAGATGGATATGAACTTGGGCACAAAGATGGATCAGAATGTGGTCTCCACAGGAGCCCCCAAATGAAATCCTAGGGGCCCTCCTTTGAAATCCTGGCAGGGCTGAAAGTGGACATTTATCTTCATATTATTAAAATGCCTCCACCTTTCACCTCTTTTATGAAAGAAGCCCATTCAGGGCTGCTGAATGAACCTCACATGTAGCTTTTCTAGCTGTACCTTTTGCGTGCACACTCAACATTGAGTTATTACGTTTCTGAAAACAGGTACTTATAATTTCCGGGCCTGTGTTATTAAACGACTTTTAAAAGAAGCATTGTATTTTTCCATTTGAAATAAGTCCTCCACAGTTCCCAGCAGACCCTTCTCCTTAAGGGTGATTGGCCTCTCTGATTTTGGTAGAGAGTTTGATTGTAGTTTACAGCATACATCAGACAGAGGGAGTTGAATACCAGGCAGCAAGGTCCTTGAAGCAACTGGGGTTGTTTCAATATGTACAAGTCATGTTGTGTCTCAGTTGTTCATTTCTTGCCAAGTCTGCAGAGGAAAGATCACAAATGACAGTAGCAGCCTGTGGGTGATACTTCATTAGAACACCTATAACCTGATTGTGGTAGTATATATATGATGTTATTAATTTTAATAGCTCTAAATTTATTTTATGGTGCCTTCCATTTATGGCAAATGGTACTGATTTTCCATTTGCACTGTAACAAAATTTCCTCTTAGAGTAAATTTATTTAAGTAAAAGAGTTAAAGACTAGTATTAAGTAATATTATATGTAAGTGGTGTGTAAAATAGGAAAAAATAATGAAAGTGGTCCTTGAATGAGAGCTGTCTGCAAATCTGAAACACTGAAAAGGCATTGTGTCCATCTTGCTTCAACTTAGGAATCAGGCTCTGATGTGGGAAATGTTTCTAGGGGTCTGGATATTGGTTGGGTGAATTCTGGCAGTTCCAAGCACTTAGCAGGGCAGCAAGAGGTAGGGGGAGTGGGTGGCATCTGAGGACCAGAAAAGTGACCCAAATGTGGTGAAATGAGAATTATCTAGAAAAAAGAAAAAAGAGGTCGGTAGTAAAACCTCTGTGCCTGCCTTTTTTCACAGGTTTAGGAGAAAAACAATTGTGACTTAGAAAAATTCTGAATGACAGAAGGCTAATTCTGCAATATTTATACTTGTTTATATTTTTTTAAAAGACAAGAAAGAAGTTCACAGTTTCTACAAGTCCTAACAGTATCCTGGGCAAAAAAGTTTGGAAATTAACTCGCTTTCACTTTTATTTATCACTTGGTAATTTCTGTGGAATAGCTTGTTAGAAATCAGACTTCCAATTGTGCGTGTGTTGCTTCTACCTAGGTACGCCCCTCTGGGTATCCTCTTCCTGATCGCAGGGAAAATTGTTGAGATGGAAGACATGGGAGTGATTGGGGGCCAGCTTGCCATGTACACTGTGACCGTCATCGTCGGCTTACTCATTCATGCGGTCATTGTCCTGCCTCTCCTCTACTTCTTGGTAACACGGAAAAACCCTTGGGTTTTCATCGGAGGGTTGCTACAAGCACTCATCACAGCTCTAGGAACCTCCTCCAGGTACAGATATATGTGGCTTACTCCTATCAGAAAATGGATCTCAAACTTTACCTTGAACCAGAACCCCCAGGTTCAGGGTAGAGGAAGATATTTGGGGGTTGGGGAAGGCGTGATTTAAATTTCCAGGCATGTCAATTGGCTTTTTCACTTCTGGTGCTAATCAAACTTATTTGGGAGTCAGAGAATGCCTGGCTATATACCCTTTGCGGGGACAATAATGGAAATCAACTATCCTTTCCTGTACACTGTCATCTCCCTCCTCTGGTTGACATTAGCCTGAGGGAGAGCTAGCAGAGTGACTCAGCACAGGTTGAGGAGAAATAAAGATAAATGATGCCTCACAGAGGAACCCAGAAGCAGGAGAGCTGCCAAATGACCCCGTGAGGGGACCCATAGTTCCTAACCCTGCTCCCCTATTTATATAAGTGCTGACTAGGTTCCCTTTAACTTAGGACATGGGAGAGGAAGGAACTCTCTGTCCAAAATACCAAACACACTGGCACAGTCTGAACTTTCAGGACCGTCAGCTGACATGCCCTGTTTTACTGTTCTCAGTTCTGCCACCCTGCCCATCACCTTCAAGTGTCTGGAGGAGAACAACGGCGTGGACAAACGTGTCACTAGATTCGTGCTTCCAGTAGGGGCCACCATTAATATGGATGGAACTGCCCTCTATGAGGCTTTGGCTGCCATTTTCATCGCTCAAGTTAACAACTTTGAGCTGAACTTTGGACAGATTATTACAATCAGGTACAATGAAAGTTCTACACAACACTTTCTTAAGAATGACGTTAAACAATGAGACAGTGATGAGAGATGGGGGGAAGAAACCAGTTGGAAAGGGATCACACATAAATAGGAGGTTGGGATTTGCAGGAATAGTTCTATTTTTTTATATTTAGATGTTTTAAATTTATTTTTTGTTAAATTACAGATGTGCACATTTAATGAAATTATTATAGAAATATAGAAATGTATAAAGTAAAATGTGAAACTTGCCTGCCACTATCACTCCCCATCTTCCTATAGATGGCCACTGTTAATGTTTGGTGTATAAAGACCTTTTCTTATGCATAGACATACACAAACTTTTTTTTTAATAATTAATGGAATCACACCATATATACTGTTTGCCACTTGACTGATTTATCAATATGTCATCATAAATATATCTAGCTCTTTCTTTTTAAAGAAATACATAGAAATATGTAATAGATAGAAATAGAAAAATACATCTTTCTGCAGAATACATAATATGGATATTTCTCTTTTTTTAAAAAATGTTAGATTATACTTCAGTTTTAAAAGGCACTAAAGTGTTAACTTTTTTACCGCATTAGAAAATAAAAATATACTTGAAAAACTGGATTAACATTTTCTCTTGGGTTAATTTTGGGGCAGTATAAAACAGATGACAGACCACAGTGACATAGAGGTTGAGAATTTTTTTTGTGGACTATTTTTTTAGTCATATTTGAAGTGTGTAGTGAAAGGTAATTTTTTCTCTCATAGCTTCCCCTAATCTCTTAGTTTCCTTCAGAAGAAACCACCATTGCTTGCTAGTTTCTTTAGTTTTCTTCTGGAAATAGTCCACACATATCTGTGTGCATATGCAAATACAATCCCCTCTTTTTGCTTACTGAAGGTCAGCGTGCACAGCAAACAATAAGTAGGTATGTTGGAGACTAAGCCTCACAATCCAGATCAGATCCTGCTCGTCACTGTGTGTGTATGTTATTATTAGCGATTTATTTTGGAGATCAAATAAGTCAGATTTTTTCTTTTTTCCACAACTTTTTATTAATGTTTTGCTACTTTTGCTTCCTCTCTCTCTCTCTCTCTCTCTCTCTCTCTCTCTCTCTCTCTCTCTCTCTCTCTCTCCATGACATTTCACTTGTACACAGTTCAGCATGCATCTTCTAAGAATAAGGATAGTTTTCTACATAACCACAATAGTAAGAATCTTAAAAATACTTCCAGAATATCCAGGCTATATTCAAATTTCCCCAGTTATCCCAAAAATGTCTTTTATAGCTTTTTTTCCTAGACCAAGATCACATCCAGATTTATAGCTTACATTTGTTTTTTTATGTCACTTTCATTTCTATCAGTTCCCACACATTTTTTGTGTGTATGTTTATTTAGAAATAAGTTATATTGGACTGTATATATGTGTTATTGGAAAACGATAATAGTTGTGGGGTCCATTGGGGTGAAAAGATGATACTGATCATGGCCAGAGGTGACACTGGGGAGTTCTGGGCGCCCCAGGCCCAGTCTAGCTACCCTGGGGCTGGAGAACTTATTGTTAGGCATACCTTAGCACACTGAAAAGCCCTGAGTTATGAAAAGGTTCCGCTGCATATGACAGACTTAAAAATAATAACAAAACACTGACTTCAGCAAGATAGAACTGTATTTCTCCTGTGTGGAGCAGCTGTACTCCACAAAGCCCTCAAGGCTGGTAGGTGTTCTATGGTGTAAGGGAGCAAGACTTGAGGTTCCAGCATAGCTGGGGTGTTACCCTCATCCAGTAGATCCACGATGGCTGGCTTATCACCACCTCCAAATTTTAGCCAGTGGGAAGAGAAGGAGTCACATAGCCTGCAAGTTATTTGATCACTTTTCTTCCATTTCTCATTGGCCAGAACTTTGTCTAACGGAGTTCTAAGGGAGGCTGGGAACTATAGTCTTCACTCTGAGCAGCCATACACCAGTTAGACATTCTAATACAATGGAAGGGGAACAACATGGAGGAAGCATGAACAGAATCTTCCACAGACTTATCGTTTTATTAATACCACTATCTGTCTAGGTAAAACTACTATTTATAAAACATTTTCATCTTCTCACGTCAGCCTGTCAAATAAGCATTTTAAAAAATGAGTCCTAGACAGGTTATGTGCCTTAAAAACCAGGTCTATACTGCCTCCATAAAAATATTTATAGTGCTACAGAATTTTGTTCATAATCATTTTGCTTTTTAATGGATAAATTTGATCTTTTTTTCTGACCTCATTAACCATACAAGTTCAGCATCTTTACAATCTTCTACTTGGACAGAGGAATGATTAGAAACAAACTGCCATTGAACTATACAGTATTTTAGACTTTACAAAATACTTTCAGGTACATGAAAAGTATATAGCCACCCATTTCTTCATTTAGAAATGGCTATAATAATAGGACCCACTTCCTAAGGGTTGTTGAAGATCAAATGAGATAAGCCATGCTTAACATATCTGATGGTACATAATAAGCACTTGATAAATATAAGTTAATATGATTATGATTTCAATGGGTTTTTTAACTAATCTTATTTATATTTTTCTAAAGCGCATCCTCTTCTGTTAATTTGGCAAGTCAGAATTTGTGTTGTGTGTGTTTGTGGGGTATACTTTCTATTGGGGAGATTTGTACAAATGTTTTCTGTTTTGGGATTTCTTTTAACAGCATTACAGCCACGGCTGCCAGTATCGGGGCAGCTGGGATTCCTCAGGCAGGCCTGGTCACCATGGTCATCGTGCTGACATCTGTGGGCCTGCCCACTGACGACATCACACTCATCATCGCAGTGGACTGGTTCCTGTGAGTATGCGTGGACTGTTCACGCTTCCTGTCACACGGCACCAACAAAAGGGCAGAAATTAAATTGTTTTTATTGACCCATGCCCTGATATGGAGACCAAGCCCCAGACGCCATGTGCATTCACTCCCTTATCAGCCTGTGGGGCACATCTGGCTGCTACACTTCACACTCCATAAAGCCCTGCAGGGATTGGGAAATCCACGGTCTGCGAAGCCAACATAAATGAGCAAGGCCATTTCTGAATTGCACAACACCCCACAGAACGGCAGGCCTCACACACTGGTTCAGGCCCTGCATCCGTGTGCCTCCCATTCCAATGATGAAATGCAGCACAGATGTCCCATCTGAGCCCAACAGGGAGAGGGACAGCCATGCAGACAGTGGGAAGAGAGCTAGCTGCTCTCATTAAGTGGAACTGAGTTTTGGCTCTGGGGAAAGTTCCAAGAAAAGTACCCTCC